>NW_008246290.1:0-9720 GCF_000281045.1 Saprolegnia diclina VS20
AGCCGGCCCAAGGCACGCCGCCGTCAGAGCCGGCCCGCAGCCAAGACACGCCGCCGTCAGAGCCGGCCCGCAGCCTCGACACGCCGCCGTCAAAGCCGGCCCGTTACCTCGACACGCCGCCGTCAGAGCCGGCAAGCACGCCCGGTGACGACGTACCGGCGCCCGACGCTGGCAATGCAGCCGAGGCCGCCTTCATCAAATGGCAAATCGAGGATATCAAGGCTCGCATCCAGATGTGCTCCGAGACCGCACGTTCTCATGTGCAAGCGCCGCTGGTGGTGCCCCCGACCAACTCGGCGTATTGGGACATTTGTGGCGCACTGCCGTCCAACCTTGCGCCAGCGAGTTACGCAACGGCGACGCTTGAATGTCTCGCCCACGTCATGCCGTTCCTCGACTCGATCTACGCCGTTCGCAACCACGCCTTTGCGATCAGTCTTGCGGCGCTGCTCGTCGACATTCGTGGTGACAACGTGGGAAAGTTTGGCATCAAGCACTTGGTGCTCGGCACGCACCGTGGCGAACCCCAAGAGCCCATGGCGTATTTCACGTGGCTTATGGCGAAGATCTTCTCGACGGCTGTCCCCGAGCGTATCTTTGGCAACAAGGAGCACTGGGGCAAGCCGATGCTCGCCCCGACGCATGACGTGCTCGTGTGGGAAGTCAACGTGGGCGACGAGTTGACAACAACGCTTCATGATGGGGCGTACCACCTCACAGCTTTCGTCGTCCGCGAAGGTGAAGTGAGGCCCCAGTACATTGCGCTTGTTCAAGACGTCAATGCCTGGTTGTGCCTCCGCGACGGGTTTGCGAAGTTTGTAACCACCGCCACACCCACGCTCGAAAACCAACGAGCTTGCTTGGCCTTCTACACGAGAGATGGCCGCTCGGCGCCATCTTTGCCGACACCTGAGCGGTACCATTTACGTCGTACTCACACTACCTCACGTCGTGTTGCAACATCGCGTAGACGCACGAGCTGCGTGTCGTCCGAGTTTGACGATTACGATTACGACATGCTCAGTGACGAGTGGACGCCGGACGAGGCCAACTCGATCTCTTCGCCGGCCAATGACCCGGTGACGCCGACCCGTGTGCCGAGCACGGAGCACAAGATCAGGACGCGGCTACTGAACCTCGAGTTGCGCATGGTCGCGCAAGCAGCCGGGAAGCCGCAGAAGCGCGACTCGTTCGACGAGTCGTTGCGTCTCGACCGTCGTTGGATTGCGATGGTGAAATGGAGCGTCTTCAGCATGACCAAAGACCCGTCGCGCTGTGATGAGATACTTTCCGAGCTCGCGCCGGCGCTAGAGATACCCGAAGGCGTCGACGCGTTCAAGGCGGTCATGATCATCGCAGAACACGAAGACCTGCGGCGCCTGCTCGCGCTGTGTGGCAAAACGATCATGGGCGACACGCTCGTTGGCGGCAAGGCGGGTGGCGGCAGGTCGCGTGGCCCGATTTTCAAAGAGCGCCGGCGTCTGCGCATATCGTCGGCCGTCCTTCAGGACCCCGCACCTGAAGATTATAACAACAAGCTCAAACGTGCCCAGAAAGCTTGGTTCTCGAACGAGCCGACAACGATGGTGCAGCCTTTCATCATTGACGTAAGTACTCTTATCTCACGACCGCGGCACTGATACTTGTATTTCTGTAGTTAATCTGGAGCGGGCTTCCAAAAGCTCTCGTGCCGTGGTTTCGGCGCGTCGAAGAGAAGGACTTTCATCCGCACCAGAAAGACAGGTCCAAAAAGGACGGGATGAGCACGAGTGACGACACTACGCCGGGTGACGTCACGACACTCTACGTCTACGTCGTCGACGAGTTTGTGTGCGACGCGGTCTTTTTGCTATGCAAGGAGTCATGCGTCTGGCTCGAGCTCAAGCTGCCCCAAGACAACAACTTGCTGGCGGCCCTCAAGCCGCGTATGCTGCTCGGTATCAACCTCATGCTCGCGTTTTACCCCCAGGTCAAACCAAAGTACATGGACGAAGCCAGAGCGAACCTCGACAAGACGATGTACGAGTACCTCAACGAGATCAAGGCCTTTGTCGAGGCGATTCCTACGACCACGCCCGTCGACAACACGGCTACGGAGCAGTACAACACCATCATGAAGGCCTCGGGGCGCTTCCAGAACTGCGCGGACATGACATGGTACGGCCGTGAGGATGGACGTACCTTTTACGCAGCAAAGACGCTCGATTACGCCTTGATCTACAAGAAGTGCAGCGTTTCCGGGTGCCGGACCGAGGGTCGGGTCTCTGGTCTGCGTCGCTGCTGCACACATAGCTGCGCGACCTGCACCGAAGCCGGGTGTGAAAAAGTTGCTATCACAAAAGACCGCCTTTGCAACGTCCACTTCGACCAAAAGAAGTCACGCCGTCCAGCTGAAAAGTAGTGCAACTCAATATATGTCATGGCTTGTGTCAATGTGTCCGCGCACCACCAATGATACCGTAGTGCTACGAACGGCAGACACTGGGTCGGCGCACTAGCCACATTATATTACGAGGGCAAGTGTCGAAATCGAACGAGTCTAGTTCACTTGACAGGAATGACGTTTTGCAAACTGACCTCCGACACGCAAGCTGAAAAGGGAAGAAGCGTATTTGGTTGGCGACCTCCAAGTAGTTCACGGCTTTGCCGGTGTTGAAGTGCAGAGCAAGCGCCTGGGCGTTGACACTTGCATGGAGCAGTAGCATACCATGGGACGAAACATTGTGCGACGCGCGGGCGCCTCAACCACTCGCCTAAGACGCTGAGGAATTACCTCGTGCTGGAACGCTGACCGCGTGATGGGCTTTGACGTTGCTGATCGCTGCCTGTCGAGCCGTCGCCATCGCACCAATGCCGAAACAGCCGCGCATGGTCGGGCTGATGTTCTTCTTCACGCGGAGAATGAGTCGGGGACGCTGGAGCTGCTTGGCCCGCTGAAGCCGCGCCGCCAATGCCGCATGGAGGAAGTGCTCGAGGGATCAGTATCCCGAGAAACCCGCGAAGCGAGAATTGCGCCATGTCTTGGACGTCGTCTTCGAGATGAGAGAGGTCTTCTTCTCATGTGCGCAAGAGACAATGATAAACGTTGAGGACCGTGAGGAAACACGGCGACGCTAGCGCAGAGTCCAACACGTGACGAGCTGCTCGCTGACGCACGAGATTGAAACGAGCCGAGCTTCGACAACGATGCGCGCCGACTGCATCCGAGAGTGCTTGTCAGCGTCACGGACACTCGCTAGGAGTTGCAGACATGTCTTGAGGACGCGCGCGCTCGTTTCCAGCTCCCTTCGTCGTGCTGCGATACGTCTGACGCGTCGCGTGCGCTGCTTGACGTCGGCGGCTTCGCACACACGACGTGGCAGCCTAAAAGGCGACAGGCGCGGAGTGCCAAGGGCTGCGCCAGGGATGCACGGCTTTTAGTCGTTGTTGATAAGCTGTAGAACGCATCGAACGTCGTCGTCGCAATCACCATCCAGAGGTCATACCGAGAAACGGGCTCGTAAGACTTGTCTCGGTGGTCGCAGAGCGCAAGAGCCGTGCGCTCGACGCAGCATTCGACGAGGCGCAGCTCTTTGCCAACAAGCCGCGGTCCGTTGCTCGCGCCAAGAGCTGCGACAACGACTGGCTCGGCGAAGCCGATGTGCTGGCGCGCCAATGCCCGCGGGCATGGCAAATCGGCGGTGCACATCTGTGACAAAAGGGGGCACTTGGGTTTTGAACTGTGTGTTTCTTTTGACATGTCTGTATGGTATGTATCACCACTCTAAAAACACGCCATGAAAAACGACTCCAGCGGGAAATCTCTGCTTTTGGCACGAGCCGCTTTCGACAGAATGGTGGTCCCGAATGATGCTTGCGAAAGAAACCTTCGTGGCGGTCATGATGATGAGCTTGGAGTAGGTATCGAAGTGGACCTGGGTGACTTCTCTACATGTCGTTCAAGGTCCGCTTCGCAGCTGCGCGGTAGTCTTAGCTAGCTCGTCGTGAATCTGTGCGACGAATCCGTGAGTGAAGGACGAACTCACGGATTGCTGCCCAAATATGGATGTACTGGTACGCATTCAGGACCCGAAGAGGAATACGTCGTTCACGTTACAAATAATCGTCTTACTCGAGTGATGCTACCCGTACGCTTACTTACTGTCTTTCTTGGTACTGCAATTGGTCGGCACGCTTGCGCTTGCTCAATGCCTGCTGCAGCTTCGCCTTCTTGCCGAGACTTGTTTCCGTAGGCGTGGGGACCTTCGACATATCCTCGTCCCACCGACGTTCGATCCCGAACATCGGCTCGGTGTGAGTGTGGAAGAAGCGCAGGTACACGGCAAACACACCGAGAGCTTGCTGCGCGAGATCGTTGCAGCCGCGAGGACGGCTAGCGCTTGGACATGAGAATATGGAAATGACATGATCCTACCGTCGCCGGGCCTTCTTGGTTGGGCCTTGGGTCTTAGGTGGTGATACCGCACCCTTGTTTCTGCCGCGGACGAGGTTGGCCGTCGTCAGCGATGGCTCGGTCGTGGCGCCTTCAATAATTTATTCGGTTCTTGTCGTCGTCGCAAGACACTGGTACCTCGGTTGGCGTTGGCAGGGACGAGGGGTCGAAGCAGCCACGCGACCTTGGCCGTAGCAAACCAATCTCGAAACTCGCTTTTCTTGAACTTGCAATACTCGGGCTTAGTCGTCTTGATGTCATCTATGAGCTGGTCGAAAGACTTGTCGGGGTAGGCGTCTGGCCACGCCGCCAGGTTCTTCTTGAGCCATTCGGACTCGGCGATGGTAAGCTTGACACCCTCTGGCACCCTGTAATGACCCAGGGCCTTGTATCTAGGCGATTGCGAGCCACATCAGTATACTCCTTTGGCCATGCACCAACCTCTGCTTCGCTTTCTCTTCGGTGGTGCCCCAACGCGAGTCCTTGGAGTTGACAAGCGCCTCGACCCGGTCCCAGTTGGTGTTGGTCACATGCACCGCAATCATCAGGTGGAAGTCTTGGAGGAGAGTCCAGCCGCCGCCCTTCGTCTACAAGACATTACGCACACTAACGAGCAATGTGTCGCACGTACTATGGTGGCGAGTTTGTCCTTATACTCGTTGACAACGTCGCAAAAGTACCAGAACTTGTCGAGCGGGCATGGCTTTGGACCCATGGCCAAACGCTGCTTCTTGATCTCAGCTCGGTCATCGATCTACGTCGGCGCGTCAGAGTACGTACTTATGAACGCTTTGTACCCATTGCGGCGGTGACAGATCGGCGACTTGGTCGGTGTGGCCGTCGCTCGGTTGGGCGGCTTTTGCGTGCTTGGGCACGCGAGTCAGCTTTGGGAAACGTGACTGCATCGCGTTTGCGGTCTTCTTGGCATGTATGCGAATAAATTCGCGCATGATACTTCTTGGGTTCTTCCTAGCGACACGACATCGATAGGCGACAAGAACCTTTCGACATGTTGCAGTACTCAGGAAGCTGCTTCTCGAGCTCCTTGAAAGTTGTCAACTTGCCGGGATGCAAGAGTAGGTTCAGCTCCGAGGCTTCGAACGCCTCGTCTTCTCTGTGCTTCAAGCTTCGTTTGATGCATTGATATCTGCCCACACGTCGAATCACCCATAGAGCAAGTGCAACGCACCTCATTTCGAAAATTGCATGCCATTCGTCGCCCACAACGCCGAACGCCTTCGCGATGACGTTGTACATCCCATTATGCACGAACATCGAAACCAGCTTGTGGAGCATATAAAAAACCACATACTGGCCGACAGACCAAGACTCAGCGCCCTATGGGACGCACGTTACAGCCACGAGGACTCGCGTTGGGTTTACCATCTTGGCCCCGCGGTCAATCGTCGGCGGTACCTTTTGCCGAAACAACTTCAGAAGCGCATCATTGTCGTCGCTGTCGCTGTCGTATAAGACGCCGCAGTCGTCGCCCTCCTCCTTCGCTTCGCTAGCATCGGTGCGACGCATGTGGGCCTACGTGGTGAACGTTGACGTCACGAGAGGTCGTCTTGCAGTTGCAGAGCGTACGTCGTGGTCGTCTTGTTCGCTTCCGTCGCTGTCGCTGCCGCCGCTTCCGTCGCTGTCGCTGCCGCTGCCACCGCTTTCGTCGCTGGCCACTTCACAGTAGTCGACGCGGTTCATATTGCGCGGGAGGAGGTTCCTTTTGAGCTTTTGCTGGTCCATCTTGAATTCGAAAGTGCAGTCGCAGACTGCTCGGATAAATGGTCGGCCGTATCCGGTCACAAAGCCATGAGTCATGGCTTTGTGCTGGTACCAGTACTGTGCACAAGCAGGGGGACAGCAAGCAGGTAGCAAAAGCGAATCACTTGCAATAAACTATACGGGATCGTAGCTCGAAGGTTGTGTATGTAAAAACAAATCTGCGTGGATTTAGCATTTGAAATATCAAATACCCTGAGCATGTCTATGTCAACGCCACTTCAAATCTGGACAAGCCATAACATCGCTATACACGAGCATAACTGACAAAATGTTGATACCATTATGATCTCAAGACAATAAATATGATGCGCCACACAACGACGAACTCGTTTCTTAATTCTTCTTGAAGGATTTACATTCGACGCATTTGGAAGTGAATTTGGGAGAGGTGGCATATACAATTCTAAGCGCACCCAACCGCCTTCGTTGCGAATGGACCCAATTTGGACAGGCAATAAATTCGTAAATACATCGAACTGCACGATGCAATGAGGCTTAGCCAGCTAAGAAAAGCATGAATATGGTGTGTAGTACAACGCAAGCCTCCAACTAGATGATTTACGCCTTCATTGGGGGCCATGAAGACAACCATAAACCTTTGTTTTTGTATCGAATAGTGGTAGCTCCTCTGAGCACTCTGGGCGAGGCGCTGTGCTTGAACTTATATATATATATATATGAACGTGTTCCGCGTTATCTTCATTATGACACAAAGACTTCGCATACGTAGCGCTACGCCTGAATGCGCGGGAGTTGGCCCCAGCACTGGGTCGTTGGGAGGGAGCTGCGTACGGAGAGATCCATCCCGTGGTGGACCCCACTCGCCGAGTCATAGCTCGCGCGAAACCGAAACGCGCGTGTCAATTTCACGGTTTTTCTCTGCTCGTTGTGTGTTTTTGAGAACGATCTTTGTCTTTTTGGCGCGCCTTCTGCCCTTCATTCCAGCATTTGCTCGATCCTCACCACCACTACCACGAAGAACAACGATGGCCTCGACCACTGCCCGCGCGACCCAGTCAAGACGTGGTTCTCCGACCCCGCGACGTACTCGATCATCGGCATCATCACGTTGGCATGTCGACACTTTGCCGGTCTCCGGTACCTCTCCAACAGCCCCGATGTCACCTTCTCCAAGGAGAAGCGCGGCGCGATCATCCGCCGGTCGCATGACAAAGGCGATGGCCCATCTGAAACTCAACCCGATCACGCGCAACGACGACTTGCCGAGTTTCGTCAGCGCCACGCGTAGAGCGCAAGTCTATTATATAATATGAAGTAAATATTGAAATGGAACATGCCACAAGTCATCCTAATTGGCGTCGTTCCTTGCTGCACCAAGATGCATAGACTGCCCCAAAGGTCAGAGACACCGAGCGAGTTGACGTGCGTTGTGATGGTCCACGCAAGGATCAACCTCGTACATGGCATGGCATCGCATGCTGGATATTGCATGTTTGCTGGCAGCTTCCCATTGCACGAAGCGTGTTGATGATGATGATGACGACGCCAACGAGCCCATACGAAGATCGTGCCACGTGATTTTGTCCAATCCTCGTGCGCACGAGCCCAAAATGCGTGGTGATTGGATAATACTGTGGAAGTATCGCACCTTTTGGCCAATGGAACGTGGGTCCCAGAGCCACCTTACCTTACCTTGCCGACCACCTCCCCCCGGGCGCCGGCGACGCTGGCCCGCGGGCGCAGCTCGTCCCAGCTCGCGGAGCCGGACCCGTTCTCCCGGCGCAGCCCATCGATGCTACCGGCCGCGACCGAGTCGCCCGTGCGCCTGAACCGGCGTCCCGCGAGCTTCCATGGCCCGCAGGAGTTCGGCGAGTCGTCAGCGCCGTCGCCAGACACAAGCAGCAACAACGAGGACATCTCGATGCTCTTTGACATGATCTGCAACGACTATTTCACCGCGCGCTACGCGAGCAGCGAGAGCGGTATCCACATCCTCGAGGCGTCGCTCGTCAAGCTCTGGAAGGTCATCATGCTGCCCGAGAAGACCGTGTCGGCCAAAATGGCCGCGCGCATTTCCAAGTTCTGCGAAGACATGGCCAAGGAGTCTTTGGTCAAGGAAGCCGAGGCCCGCGCCGCGGTCGCGCGCCAAGCGTCGGACATGGACGCTGACCTGCAAGTCGAAGATCTCCTCCGCGACTGGATCAAGCCCAAATTGCTCGTGCTCGTCGAAGAGATGCGCCTCGAGCGCGCGCTGCGCGGTGCATCCTCCAGCGGCCGGTCGGTGCCGGCGGGCGAAGACGTCGCGTCGCTTGGCGAGATCCGCATCGAGGGCTACCTGCGCAAGAAGGGCCAGCACGTCAACCTCTGGCGCGAACGGTACTTTATGATGCGGTCGGCGCCCAACGGGACGCATATCCTGTGCTACTTTCGAAAGAAGGGCGACCGCGAGCCCCGAGGTACGCCTCTTTGCCGACTGCGATCGTGCTCAAAGGCTGTGCATAGGCTGGTATGCGCTAGGACCCGGCTGCACGGTCGACGAAGTGCGCGAGTCGCCAAGCCTCATGGAGTCGAAGCGACTCTTCACCTTTCGCATTCGGCACTACTCGAGCACGTACTCGGAAGAGTCGGAAGAGTACAACGAAGCGATGCCCATGACGCCACTGGCGACGCCGGGCACCACATCTGGTGACGGCTTTGACTTTGACTTTGATCCGAAAGCCAACATCAAGAAGGCGCGCATGAAGAAACTCGCAGCGGCTGCCACGGCCGTTGTACGTCGCTGCCCTTGCATTCCTCTGTGTACCGAGGGCTTGTGTCTTTAGGTTCTCACGGGGGGCCTCGCCGGCATCGGTCTTGTCGGCGTTGGCGCCGCGGCGGTCTCGTCCGCAGCGCTCACGGCCAGCGCCAGCACGCTTCTCACCAAGAGCTCAGTCGCGCCCTTGTCACTCGCTGCCGAGTCGCTCGAGACGGCGCTTTGGTGGCGCAACAGCATCCTCGAGTGCATTGCGCAGGCCGAGGCTCATTGGCATCAATACGTGCACTGGTACCTCGCCCAGGACCGCGACGTGGACGAAGCGACCGAGTCGCGGCTCCCGCCAACGTCACCACCAACGTCCAAAACGCCCAAGACCACTCGGGCCATCGCGCCGCCGCCGAAAATTGTGCGCCGGCCGTCGCTCGGGTCCCTGCCACGCTCGATGCTCAAGCAATTTCGCTGGCTCCAGGGCCTCGACCGCTGGAGCTTGTACGCGCAAAACTCCAACTTGCGCGTGTATGCGCACCCGGTGCCGTCGCCGGCGTGGCCGCCAATGAAAGCCTCACTGCACATTCCCGCGAGCAGCCAGCGCGTCTTGGACATGCTGCTGCAGGTACCCTTCTTCTACTACGTTCTGTCCAGTATATGAAATCGCGTGTAGATGGACAGTCCGTTTTACAAGTCCAACTGCCTCCTGAAGCGGTCCTATGTGCTCGAGGCCATTGACGCCCATACCGACATTGTCTACTGGAAACTCAGTCCGCAATCACTGTGGCCAGTCGTCGTCGAA
>NW_008246291.1:0-1464 GCF_000281045.1 Saprolegnia diclina VS20
CCGAAGTGACGTTTCTCGTCCAAGCAGCAATGGATCCCGTGAATGGCTGTGCAGTCCTACACTTGCAGTGCTCGGGTCGTGACCAGTGGGACTCGGGATAATCAAGCAGCATTCCTGAGTCTGGTTTAGTTCACGAGCAAGAGCCGAGCACCATGATCTTCCCGTACGCCAGCAACCCAGATCCTCCTTCACGGTCTCAATTAGGTTTAGGTCTAGCTTGCTGTAAGCTCCTCAACTTCTCGTCGACGCGCACCGGCCTCCCCATAGGACACCAACGAACTCGCACGGCAACAACCCGCCGTGTTTCCCGAAGGTCCTCTGTGTTGGGACCGTCTGCTGCAGAGGCTGTAGAGGAGTCGTAAGTGCCGAACAGACTTCCGCCTCCACATTGCATTACAGCCATATTGCCATCCGTTCACAACCGCCAAGTCGACCAGGATATGCTCAGTACGTGGGACAGACCTCATCGTCGCAGTTCTCTGAGATACGAAGTAGCTTTTGGAGAGCAAGCCAACAAACGCCGGGATGTCAAGACACTGCGAGGACGACATCGAGTGTGGTGGGCAGCTTGCCCAAAGAACCAACTAGGCGCGCGCGGTCACACCGTATTTGGCGGGCTGTTCAGTATACGACTGGCGACTCGAGAACAAATCATGCACTACCCGGTCGAGCATTTGTGTGCGACGAACCGTCACTCACGCATACAACGTATCCTACCGCCAACCCGAGTCAGCAACATGGCAAATGCGTTGACAGCGCAGCGCAACGGCTGCTCAGATCTCCCGCTAGTTTGCACCAGGCTACTAGCCGTAGCAACCGACGTGAAGCGTCGCTTTGCGCATGGTGTCAGCTTCAGGATGGCCCCACACGCGTGGACCAGCTGTCACGACAGGATATGATAGCTCCAGAACGATGCGTGTGGCCAGCGACAGATGTTGTCCGATCGATGCGTTCGGGCGTTTCCATCCAAGCCCAATTCGCGGGCTAGCGAGGCTGCCTGGGACACTGAAAATTACCACCACGGAATCCTCAACGCGTTCCTCGATCGGTGAAAGTATCTTGGCCCTCAAAGCTTCGTCATGGGCGGGTGCGTGCTCGCCTTGATCCTTGCCGCACACGATCGCATCGACATCTTGTTGCACTTTGTGGCCTTCGTCGCCGTTGTCTCGTGTCCACGGGATCGCGGGCACTCGAGACACACTGTCGCTACTTCTTTCGTCGTCGGGGCGTGTATTATATACTGATACGAGCCGTTTGTACGTAGTGGGTAGTACGCGGGTTAGGTTTCGACGCGCCAGAAATCAAGCATACCGTCGCGACGATTTTTCACACTTTGAACCTTGCTAGTGTAGCGCTAAGCTACAAGTTGCAAAGAACTAATGTGCGCGACGAGCCACCTGCGACTCTCAACAGCGGCACGGCTTTAGCACATACACTGTGAAACACGAGAACCGCAAATGAATC
>NW_008246291.1:4619-5803 GCF_000281045.1 Saprolegnia diclina VS20
CCGCCGTTCCACTCGGAGAGGATCGTCTTCTTGAACGTGCAGAGCTGGATGGGCGTTGCCGTTGTCAGCGTTGGACTAGGCGTCGGCGTCGGTGTCGGTGTTGGTGTTGGCGTCGGCGTTGGCGTCGGTGTCGGTGTTGGTGTTGGCGTCGGTGTTGGCGTCGGTGTCGGCGTCGGTGTCGGCGTCGGTGTCGGCGTCGGTGTTGGTGTCGGTGTCGGCGTCGGTGTTGGTGTCGGCGTTGGCGTAGGTGTCGGTGTCGTTGTAGGCGTTGGAGAGGGTGTGGGTGTTGCGGTGGGCGTCGGTGTCGGCGAGATGTAGACGGGGTTCACAGCCACGGGAAAGTTGTCCGTCTTCTTCTTGCCCTTGGCTGTGTAGTAGCCAAAATACGACTCAAACGGCTCGGGTTGCGTCTTGTCGTCGTCGCGCAGATCAAAGAACGTGTACCAAAACGCTTCGCCGCCGCCAGCGGATGGCTGCCACTGGACTAGACCGTTGTAATAGCCCATCGCATTCGCAATACTCGGCACCACGATCGGCGACACTGTCGTGAGGTTGTTGCCGGCGGTCGAGTAGCCCGTCTCCGTGAGCCGCAGCTTGGATGCCGGGTACAGCTTGAGCATTTCGTTCCAGAGAGCGTCGAGGATCGCGACCGGCTTGTTGACGTCGTACCCATTACTGAAGAACGGGTAGATGTTGACACCGACAATGTCCGAAGCGTTGGCAAGTGCCAGCATGTTGGCTCGAATGTCGGCGTTGAGCCACTCGGAGACCCGCTGGACGGTCCCGACCGGGACGTTGACGGTCCCGTTGGAGCGCCGAGCGACCTCGGACTTGATGTACTGCATCTGGCTCATGAGGTACGACGTATTGTAGGGACCATGCGGCACGACGTTTTCGTTGCCGACGAGAATCGCCTTGACGGTGGCCGGGTAGTTGACGGCACCCATGATCGCAGCCTCGACTTGGCTGCTGTACCAGTCTTCGGACGTCATGTACACACCGACATAGAGCGGGACGTTGTGGGCGGCAGCGATCGGCGTCACGTCGACGCCGTAGTACGACGAGTAGTACGTTCGCACGGCGTGGACGAGCGGCTGCATGAGTGCAAAGTCGTCGTGCATGCCGGCGCTGAGCGTGGTGTAGTTGAAGAGACTCGGGTCGTTGAGCGGGTACGCATCGAGGTG
>NW_008246291.1:8518-9827 GCF_000281045.1 Saprolegnia diclina VS20
TGGCGTCGTCGTAGTTACCGAACTTGTTGCAGGAGCTTCTGTGGTCGGGAGGGGTCGAGGCGTAGGTTTCCGCGTGGTTGTGTACTTGCGTGGCGTGCTAGGGACCAGATGCGGGAATACGGGCTTCGGGAACTTCGCGGCCTTGGCGGTGCCGTTGGCGAAGAAGTACCCAAAGTGTTTTTCGAGCGGCTCCGGTTGCGTCGTGTCGTCGTCGCGCAGGTCGTAGAAAGAGTACCAAAAGACGTCGCCACCGCCCTGCGACGGCGTCCACTGCATGAGCGCATCGTAGTACTCCATCGCGTTGTCCAGGCTTGGGGCGACGCGGGGCGCCACAGTCGACGGCGGGCCGCCGGTCGAGTAGCCAGTCTCTGTAAGACGCAGCTTCTGGGCGGGGTAGATCGCCAGCATTTGGTCCCAGAGTGCTCTCACAAGAGCGGTCGGGTCGCGCGCGTCGTAGCCGTTGTCAAAGAACGGGTAGATGTTGACGCCGATGACGTCGCAGGCGTCGGCGAGGGCGAGCATTTCCTTGCGGATCGCAGGGTTGAGCCACTCTGTGATGCGTTGGACGGTGCCAACGGGCACGACAACCGAGCCGTTGGTGCGGTTGGCAACCTCGGACTTGATGTGCTGCACCTGGTCGGCGATGAACGCCGCGTCAAAGTCACCGTGCGGCGCCACATTTTCGTTGCCGACCAAGACGGCGCGGACGGTCTCGGGGTAAGCGACGGCGCCGTCGATCGCGGCGGCCACCTGGAGCCAGTACCACGGCTCGTGGACCATGTAGACACCGAGGTACAACGGGACACCGTTGGCGGCAGCAATCGGCGTCACGTCCACCGAGTGGTACTTGGAGTAGTACGTCCGGACGGTGTGCACATACGGCTTCATCTGGGCAAAGTCCTCGTCAATGCCGGCGGCGAGCGCGGGCGCGTCCAAATATTCCCACGGCTGCAGCGGGTACGTGTCGAGGTGGAACGGCGAGTAGCACACACTCGGGCGAATTGGCGCCGCCGACGCCGCGGCGAGCCCCACAAGAAGCAGTCGACCGAGCATGCGACCGGAAATTGCGAAGTGACGCAGAGCCACCGGCGACCGCGGCACAACTCGGAGACACTCCCGGTCAGTCACGGTGGCGACGTGACCCTGAAATGGACTTCGGCAGGCGCTACTACTGGGCTAGGCACCCAAGTGCTATCGCAATTGATGTCTGCGATCACAGACTATCTGGATGCGTACCCACCATCATGACCCATGCCACCATGTCTTGGCCATGCACGCGCGTGGCGCCGAGCTGCATACTGCTGGCGCT
>NW_008246292.1:0-7260 GCF_000281045.1 Saprolegnia diclina VS20
CAACACATCCGGGACGGTCTCGGCCGACGCCAAGCACATTCGAAGTCAGGCAGCCACGTTTCTCGACCTCCTCAGCCTCGTGCATCGCAAGCTGCATACGTAGGTAGCAACACCCTTCGCCATTATACATCGCTCAATAAAAGTCATTATTCGATCCACGCGCAGTCGCTGCCGAGCGGCGGGTGCTGAAGCAACTGGTTCACACCCGTCGACTCGTCCGACACGAGCCCCACATGGCCAAACACGTTGGATGTTGGCAGCACAAGCACATCGAGGTCTTCGTCGGTCATGTCGATGCACGTCTTCAAGCTCAGCCGCACCACTTCTATTGGAGCTCCAAGTTGGTCGTACAAGATGAGGTAGCAGTCGGCGCCGCGCTGGCTAATGCACGGCGATGCTTTTAGCCGCGAAAGGTGCGCGCAGACAGCGTGGATTGACCCACCGCGCCGACGGACGTTGGCAGGCACGCCGAGGCTGAGTCGCTCGAGGGTCAAGAGCACGCGCTGCTTGATGTCGTTGAACGAGATGGCAGCATAGTCTGCCGGCTGCGTCACGCGCCAGCAGTGCATCCAGCGCAGGCCAAAGCCAGCAAGAAGGGGCAGCAGTCCGAGACCGATCGTGTAGAAGAAGACGCCAGCTGTGATTTCGATCGAATGGTACGACGTCGCGAGCACGTTAAAGAGCCACGAGTAAAAGACAAGGAATGCGGTGCGTCCATTGATCATCGTGACGGGACCCGTAGCAAGGGCCGCTGCAATCGCGACAAGGGTCGGGTCCAGTGGTGTGAACCAGTGCTCGCGCTTGCATTTCTTGAGCAGCATCGACGTACAAGAGAGAAATGCGTAGCCAAACCAAACACTGCGAGAGAGGTAGAGGTATCCGAGGGCAAACTGCCAAAAGTCGTCGACTTGCAGCACGGCCAACATCTCAAGATACACGGTGCCGACGCTTTGCCAGACGTCGAGCACCAAACAGAGACACAGTACAGGATGCAAGAGAAAGATGCTCGTGGGATCACCGACACAAATGTGCACACGGCCGACTTTGGGGTAACGCTGACACTGCAGTGCAAGGCTGCGGTATTGCCGATAGTACCGACGCCACATGACACCGGCCATATAGAGCGTGAGAGAGATGCGCACCGCGAGCTTGAGGGTCAGAGCGGTGACCGACGAAGTCATTCGATACGCTCCGTAGACGATCACCGAGTCGTTGCCTGGCATCGTCCAGACGCAGCCAACATTGAAAGTCGAGGCGAAGAGCTGTGCCTCAAAGCAAGCACTAACCGAATACGACGTATTCGAGATGGCGACACAGAGCTTCTCTTGAAGCGCATGGGGCAAAAAGGCGCCACCGTTCAGCTGGGTCATGAGGTCGACTTGGCACGACACGGGTGGCAGTGGCATAGGGAAGACGTCGCGGTAGATGCTCGTCCACGTTTCCGCGTCAAAGATATACGTTGTGCCGGTAAAGATCGAGCTATTGTACCTATCAAAGGCGCTATGAAAGGAAAGAAAAGACGGGTACGCGCGCTATACTGGCGTTTGGCCGCCTCGAGAAGCGTCGCTTCGACGGTGGTCCACGAAGCGTCGGACGCTTTGAGGATTGGCGGCAGCGGCGGTAGCTGCCACGGGTACGGCTCACAGAGGTATGCTTTCAGCGGCTACAGCCGTGTCATTTGTCAAGTGTGAGAAATCAAGCGCACCGTGAGTACAATGTTGAGGCTGAGGCAAATGCTTAGGAGAATGGAGAGGTAGCTCCATGTGACACGTACGGGACGCGCAGCGATTGGCTGCTCGGGAGCAATACGGGTCGTCATTAGTGTGCGTGGCAGCACCGTGTTATGCGAGAATCCCCGCTTGTGCTAGTTTAATTTTGGAAACACGACTGCGGAAACTGACTACGCTATCCGGACCTCGTCGACGGTTCAAGGGCAGGTGTGGCCTTCACATGGCGTCTCGTCTCGTGCACGCGGCTTGGCAACATGTGTACCCAGTCATGGCACAAGTAACAACTATTCGACTTCTGTGCTCTGGAAGAGCGACGACACGAGCAACAAAATGATGCGAGTGCTTTTGGAGTTCGTGCGACGTCCATAGTTCGACGCGGCCAAAAATGACGGGACCTTTGGTCACGACAACGTGGGTGGCGAATCTAGGTGAGCGGGTACTTTGGCACTTGAACTCTGCGTTCGGATCATCCCGCATCGCCAGACCAGCTTACTCGGTATGGACCATTAACAACATGGATATTCACGTCCACAAGACGCGTTTGATTGAAGCCGTGGCAGAGCAAACATAGGCGGCGCAGCTCTGCGCATGCTTGGCAGCATCGTAGAGGAGCACAAAGCAGTCGCTTCAAGCCCGGAAGCTGGTCCAAGACAGCCGCAGGTGTGGGGGGCATGACCGACCCAGGCATCATGGTGTGCAAGAAAAGAATACATAACACGAGAAGAACGTGAGCCTGCTCGTGGAGAATATGGTGCCGTCGAGCACCACGATACTTTGATTTAATCTGCAAAACAGCAAGCTCATCAAAGTCGTGAAAAGTCGAAACCTCGCCATACAGACCCTTGTTGTATGTACTTCCAGGCGCAGCAAAGTCCGGATAGACGCGAAGAGTCGACAGCACAGTAGGCTAGATAGTCATTTTGCCTTGTCGATCCTAACCCGCCACGCCACTCCCAATGGCTAGCGGTCAATCGAGTCGTCTATTGCTCCACTCGAGCGTGTACAAGGCGAAATGATAAAGTCATCATTCGATCCACGCGCAGTCGCTGCCGATTTGGCTATTATTCGACCCACGGACTCTGGAAGAGCGACGACTCGAGCAAGACGATGCGCGTGCCATCGTAGCTCGTGCGCGAGGTCGTCAGCTTGACGCGGCCAAAAATGACGGGACCTTTGGCCTCGACAACGCGATGTGCCGCACGCGTTCGATCGAGGCCGTGGCAGAGCAGACTGAGGCGGCGCAGCTCCAACGGGTGCTTGGCTGTATTCAAGAGGAGCAAAAAACAATCGGTGCCGCGCTGGCTAATGCACGGCGACCGCTTCAAGCCCGGGAACTGATCAAACACATGGTAGAGCGATCCGCCGCTGGTGTGCGGCACAGGACCGAGCCAGAGAAATTGGAGAACCAGCATCGCTTGGTTCTTCACATCGTTGTACTGGTGCGACGCATAGTTGGTCGGACCACGCCCTACACGAGGTTGTGCCACTTGCGAGATGCCGCTATGGGTACCGTAACGCCGTCGGCAGAGTATGTACTGCACCGCTCCATGCACAAGGGGGAGCGCGCCAATCGAACACGTGTAGAGCAAGACGGCGTACACGCCTTCCGTGGCATGTGGCGAGCTGGCCGCGACGTTAAGGATCCACGCGTAGGCCTGAATGCACAGGCTGTTGCCTTGCAGATACGTAAGAGGTCCGACCAAGGCCGTGGCGACCACGGCCACGAGCGTTGGGTCCATGGGCGGAAACACATGCTCCCAATGGAATCGCTTGAGCACGACCGAGGTGCAGGCCATACAGGCGTAGCAGAGCCACACCTACATCAGGTCTTCTTCGTGTAGCGTCGTCGACGAGGGGTAGGGTCCACGTACACAGCGCGAGAGATAGAAATCCCCGAGAAGGAATGCGTAGATGCTACCGACCTGGAGCACCGCCACGACTTGGTTGGCGACAACGTTGACGCTGAGCCACATGTCGATCGCCAAGCAGAGGCAAATGACCGGATGCAGCAAGAAAATACTTGTCGGGTCGCCCATGTAGATCTTGCAAATTGTGATGTTTGGTAGCCGCGCGCACTGCGTCCAGAGCACTTTGTAGTGGACATAGTACTCGACCCACACCCGCCGAGCCATATACAGCGTCAAGAGCATGCGAAACACGAGCTTTCCGATTAAAAACCCATGCGACGCGTTGAGTTGAAAGGCCGAGTAGAGCCAAACCGTCGTCGAGTCATCCGATGCGTTGCGCAGCGTGGACCAGAGGCAGCCGTACCGATCCACGGTGCCCATCGTCCGGGCCTCAAAGCACGAGCGCAACATATGACTGTCGTTGGCCGCCGCAAACGCACACAGCGCCGCCTGCGTTCCCAGCGACAGGAAGAGACCTCCGTTGACCTGCGTGGCAACGTCCAAGGCGCAGTTGGTGATCGGCGCTATCGGCCGCGTCACAAGGCGACGGTACACGACAGTCGACGCAAGGACATCCTCGAAATAGTTGGCATCGCCGGTAAAGACGCTGTCGTTGTACCTACGACGACTGAGCGCCGGCTACCGTAGATCGCGATACCGGTCGGCTGTTAGCGATAAAAGAAACACTTCTTTCTCGGCCCACGACGAGGCTGTGCGTAGAATGGACGGCGGGTCGCTGGCTTGCCACGGAAACGACTCGCACAAGTACGCTTTCAGCGGCTACGGTGCGACTAGAGAGGTGCTAGGAGTGGCATGCGAGGTAGTACCGTCAAGACGAGATTCGCCGCGAGCGCGACGCTAAGGAACACAGAGGTCATGTCCCACGCCACGACGGTTGTCGGAACGAGCGCCACTGGGGGCGCGGGGCGGATCGCATGCATTCCAAGGTCGTGGGAGGGTGCGTCGACTTGAGTCTATTCTTACTCTGTTCATTTGATCCATTTTGAAACCATTAGGATGCGAACTTGGCAGCAAGTGGGCTGGATTCCACTTTTCCCTTTTGCCAATCGGCGACAGCATCTTTGTCATAGCGAGATGTGGCCCCAGAGTAGTATACGTGGCAGCCTGAGCGCCCAGCAAAGCAAAACGGCCACTGGTATTTTGATGTTGACAGCGACTACTCGAGCCACGGACTATCTCCGTTCAACGATGTGTACGCAACGCACGCGACCATGCCCGTCGCTTTGGACGTTTGGAGCTCGAGGTGGCCAAAGACTTGTGTCCCGCGGCAGCGCACGATTTCGATGCGGCAGTGGTGCGGTCGCGCGTCAACGCTGGCGAGAAGGCTCAGCCGCTTGCACTCGACAGGGCCCGTTGCATCATAGATGACTACGTACGCGTCGGCGCCGCGCTGGCTAATGCACGGCGACTGCTTAAAGTCTGGGTAGCGTGCAAAGACTGCGTAGATCGAGCCGCCAGTTCGTCTTTCGATGCGACCCAGGCCCAGAAAAAGCGCTTCGAGGTGCAACAGCACACGGTGCTTCCAGTCGTTGAACCAAAACGCGGCATAGTACACGGCATTGGCTACACAACATCAACGATCAGTCGCGTTCTTCTCTAGTTGAGCCAACCCGAAGTCGGCGTGCGTCGGCACTGTCGGTGGAGGACGCCGTAGCCGATCGGAAGGAGTCCGATCGAGATCGTGTAGACAAAAATTGCGTAAATGCCTTCGGTGGCATGTGGCGAGTTGGCCGAGACATTGAGCAGCCACGAGTAAACTTGAATGAGCGCGCTGTGACCTTGGAGGTACGTCATCGGACCGACGACGAGCGTAGCCGCGACCGCGACCAGCGTCGGGTCGACGGGCGAGAACGAGTGCTCGATGTGATACCGCTTGAGGACCGCCGACGCGATGGCTAGAAACGCATAGCAAAACCACACCTAAACGCATTATCAACACTGGCAACAAGTACAAAACGAACGCAGCGCGAGAGGTAAAAGTAGCCGAGGGCAAACTGCCATAGGTCCCGGAGTTGCAAAAGCGCCATGATCTCAACACCGACCATGTTGACACTCAGCCACGTGTCGACGACAAGACCAAAGCAGACAAGCGGGTGCAAGAGGACAATGCTGGTGGGGTCGCCGACGAGAAGGAGACACCGCGTAGCATGGGGAAGGTGTCGGCACTGCGCGCGTAGCGTTCGATAATGCGCATAGTAATGTCGCCATACGAGGTACACCAGATAGAACGTCAAGAGACTGCGGTAGACGAGCTTGAACCAGAGAAAGGCGCTCGAACCATGGAGCCGAAACCCCGTATAGAGCACTTCGATGCGAGCATCGTTCTCGAGGCGTGGTGCGTCGTCCGCAAGGACACTCCAGATGCAAACGTAGCCCTCGACTGACCGCAGGACGGTAGTTGCAAAGCACGAGCCCATCGTCGACGCATTGCTGGGTGGTGTAGCAACGTAAGCGCAAAACGTATTTCGGGCTGCTTCGGCCACGAAGAGGCCGCCGTCGATTGCAGTGAGCACATCCACGTCGCAGTTGGAGACAGCCTGTGGCCGGCGCAAGTGCGCGCGATAGCCGACTGTCGACGTTCGGACATCAGTGAAATACACGGCCCGAGGAGAGAGCGTGTCGTTGTTGTACCTAGGTATCATATCCCAAAGTTACAAAAGAGGAGGCAAGCATCATGCTACAGGGTGCTAAAGAAAGCGAGCAAGTGCGCTTCTTTCGTTGTCCACGGTGTGGTGCTCGACTCATAAAGCTCGGGCAGGTCGTCGATTTGCCACGGAAGGGCTTCGCACAAGTAGGCCTTGAGCGGCTAGCCTCAGGTGGTATCTTGAAGTGAGTATTGGTCGTGTACCGTCGAGACGACGTTGAGGCAGAGGAGGACGCTAACGACGAGAGAGCCCGTGTGCCAGGCCACGGGGACGACGTGGTGGGGTGTCGCTGGCCCGGCTGTCTGCAAGGGCATCACTGACGTCATGTCGACGACAAGTGCGTAACGGGGCAAAAATAGCTGCTTGTTCAGTGTAAACTTCTTGGTGCCAAGTAGTTACACCTGGCAGTGTACGCGTGATGACTGGAGACCCCTTGATTTCACACGCCAAAAATGACCAACTCGAAGGATACGAGCGACGAGCGACGATGCGGCTACACGTGCTCGTGAGCTCGATATTAGGCCATTGGCTATACGTTCTTAGTTGCAGTCTTCGCAGTACACTGGTCTTGAGGCTACTCACACAAGTAGACGGGACAACATGAACGCAGTACGAGGACTCGTAAAGTTCAACCCACGCACACGTCTTTCCGCGTGGCTTTTCTTTCTTAGACAATAATGAAAGCTTGAAAACTGGATAGACTGTTTTATACTGTTTATAACAGTGTGAAGCCCGAAAAAAGCAAACACATCAATAGTTTTTTATGCTTCATCTTGTAAGTGTATAAAACAGCTGTACGAAATTGCACTGTTTTGTTCTACTTGTAGATGCTTTTGCGCGCGGTGGACAATGATGACACGCATGAGTATGGCGCCGGTAACGAGGCGGCGGAGACGCCTAAGAGCACTTTATCTCGGACGGGGTGCAAGACGTATCCCCATAGCCACATCCATCCTC
>NW_008246292.1:7975-9367 GCF_000281045.1 Saprolegnia diclina VS20
CGCTGTACACAGAGCCCCCGACGCGCTGGGAGACACTCGGTAGTCCCAAGCAGGCCGATGTCATGTACAGCAATACGCGCTGCTTGCAGTCGTTGAAGTGGAGCGACGTGTACAACTGGCGCGCGGGTTGCCGCCGGCACCAGCGCCCATGTACAAACCCAAATTGCACTGGCAATAGCCCGATCGCGAGCGTGTACGCAAGAACGGAGAGCGCGCCTTCGGTGCTGTGGACATCGGCAGCGCCCAGCGAGAAGAGGTACAGGTACGCCTCGATGAACCCCGAGTGGGCTTGGATGTAAGTAAGGGGGCCAGCAATCAATGATGCAGCGATTGCGACGAGCGTCGGGTCCAGAGGCGTAAAGCAGTAGCGCTTATGTTGAATAAAATACGAGGCAACGGCCAAGAAGGCGTAGCAAAACCATACCTAGCATGCCATTTCATAAGTCTCACTGGACCTCAAGAGAGATGCAGCCACCGTGCGAGAGAGATAGACGCATCCAAGCGTAAACCGCCAGAGATCCTCGACTTGAACTGCCGCGAGAAGTTCGGCCGCAACTGTGTCGATGCTAAACCAAACATCGACGGCCAAGCAGAGTGAGACGACGGGATTTAACAACGCAATGGACGTAGGGTCACCAAGCAGCAGCATGCAGTGCCGAGCGTCGGCCAGCATCGTGCACTGCGCGACGAGGGTGATGTAGTGGCGATAGTAGTGACGCCAGAGGTGCCACGCCAAATAAAGAGTCAGTAGCAGCCGATACGCGAGCTTGACGGTCATGAACGCCATGGTCGCGTTCTGGCGGTACGCAATGTAGTAGGTAAACACACTTGGGTCCGATGTGTTGCTAAGCTCGTTGCCGGCGCGTGTCCACATGCAGTTGGTGCCTGCTAACGACGTGAACACGCGGCTCTCAAAGCAGCCGCCGACCATCGATGCATTATTGGGTGACGCCACAAACGAGCAGATATTCGCTTCGAGAGCTGGGGCGAGAAAAATACCCCCCGTCAACGTGGTCAAGACGTCGAGACGGCAGCTTGCGAAACGCTGGGGTCGCAGTACTGTCGCACGGTAGACATGCGTACTGCCTCGTACGTCGTGGTAGTACGACTTGTGAGGGCGGAAGACCTCGGCTGTGTACCTAATGACAGGTAGGCGTATGGAAGAGTCACAACGTGCATACGCGGCCGTGTAGAACGTGAGGAGGCTTGTCTCGCGCTGCGCCCAGGTTGCGAACGGCGCTGACGGCGCCGCATCGACGATTTGCCACGGAAACGATTCGCACAAATACGCCTTGAGCGGCTACGGCGATGCTACAGCAAGGAAGCGCACATTAGCTGGACGTACGGTCACGACGATGTTGAGGCCCAGGAGAGCGCTGACGACCATGGACG
>NW_008246293.1:0-1802 GCF_000281045.1 Saprolegnia diclina VS20
GACCAACGAATAGTTGATCGAATAAGGGCATTAGCAAGTGCGCTAAAGGTGACGGCTTGACGAGTGTCGAGGATTATGCGGCACGTCATCGATTACGGTAGAAGAGATTGACGATGATGGAAGCGAGGTAGATGTATTTCAAATACCCCACGCTGTACAGCAAGGACGTGCTCAGAAATTGAAGCTTTTGTGTAGCCCATTAGCTAGCCCATTTTCTATTCCTTTGTTTATAGCTGCGCCCATGCTCTTACACTTGAGGTGGCAATGGAGTTCTCGCTAGCTCTTGTCCAAGCTTCCTCCGTTTCTCAACACTGGACGCGACTACAGCACCTATCTACTTGCTGTGTTAGTATTTGAGAAGCAAACCTAATGATGGCGCTATCATTCAAAACCACCAGCTGGTGATCATACGAAGCGAATGCACCACCGAATCACATGACGTGGCAGTGTGTTGCGCCAGGAATTGTGACACAACCTGAACCAGTGGGTGGTCGATTCGAACGTGTGGTCTTTGCCGCTGTTCGCACTGCAAACAACGGCCCGGCGCCTGTCGCTGAAGTCACGTGATCAGCGTGGGACTTGTGAGCTGGTGATGCGTGCCGCTTCAACACCACGCAATTGGAACAGGTTGATTGACATAACGGGCGCATTGGCTGCCAGGGACAACGCACAAAACGATTTATCGCTATGGATTGATCGGTTGTTTTGAATGATATCGAAGAAGTCGTGACCGAACAGCAGCTTAGTACTGGGGAGTCAGACGAGCTTGCTTTTCACGAGGAAAAGAAACCACCGCATTAGCAGTGTTGTCTCAGCCCCGATGCTCACCACTGCCCTCTCTGCGATGCGGAAGCCCGCGAAACGTTCAACCATCTTCTGGTGCGTTGTCCATACGTCCGCGCGGTCTTGTGCGTTTTTCGAGATATCTTGCAAATGCAACTGCAGTGTCGGTTGCTGGCTTTCTCTATGACGCTGTCGACATGCCTTCTCGGACCACAAATCGTCCATCCGCGCCCTCTGGCCGATCTTGCGCGCTTGCGTCATGTACAGGCTTTGGATCAACCGAGTGTTTCGCACGACGTTGACGAACCTTCCTGCTGTTGCGATCAAGGCAGCTACTATTACGCGATTGCATGTCCGGCACTTGGCCGTCGCGTTCATCGCTTGCCAATTCGATAGTGTGGGGCACGATGTATCTCGCGCATACGCATCGCGAAGCAGCTACAGTAGCGACGTGAGCCCAGTAGGTGCTGTACCTTTAATTGATTTCCTGTTGGCATAGCTCGTTGGCATTGGTTGTTGAAAGGTGTTGATATTCAACACTGAACTTTTTTCATGTTTGGTATTTTACTCTTTTTCTCTTTGCATGTAGCGATTGACGCCAGCCTCACGCTGACGTATGGAGGGGTGCAGGCTGGAATAATCTCGGATATGGACGTCTTGGCGTATGAAATTCATCATATGGCAGAGAAACTACAGCAGATCGCACCAAACAAATTACCGGTTCTAGTGCATCGACGAGCGACCGGACGACGCCCCAGATCGCATTGACAGATTCGTAGCAGCTTGAACGCAGATGTTCAAAATGTTTGAAAACAGCTGGTCATAGTCGTGAATCAATGTTTGACGTCACAAGAAAAAGGCCTCGTCAATGGCCATCTCGGGAGGAATTCTGTAATTTTCAACAGATCATATGGTTTTGACTCCACTTTTTGATCAGGCTAGAAAACAACCCGAACCGCGGGAAGTCCAACTCGCAAGTCCCACGCTGATCACGTGACTTCAGCGACAGGCTCAGCGCC
>NW_008246293.1:3372-5423 GCF_000281045.1 Saprolegnia diclina VS20
GCGGTCGAGTACTTTGCGTCGCAGGGCTACCAATGTCCCAACTTTATGAACCCGACCGACTTTTTCATGCGCCAGATCACGGCGCTGGACCCCAACTCGGAGGCTGCGACGCGCGTCAACAACCTCGTCGCCAATTGGCACGCTCGCAGCCACGCGATCGGTAACGACGATGACGTCAAAGATGGCTCGGACGCTACCGACATGGTGTACGAAAGCTCGCACCTCGGCACGTTTGGCTCGATGCACTTGCTCTGCAAGCGCAACGTGGCGCGCCTCGTGCGTGACTCGGTTGCGTTTCAGGCGCGCGTTGGCCAGAGCATCATCGTCTCGGTCGTCGTTGGCTTGATCTTTCTGCAGATTGAGTTGAACCAGGCCGGCGTCCAGTCGTTCTCGGGCGCCATCTTCTTCATCGTCGTCGACCAGTTTTTCAGCGCGACGACGCCCGAGTTTGCGTCCGTGCCGCTCGAGCTGCCGCTCATGAAGCGCGAGTACAACGGAGGTCTCTACCGGTCGTACGTCTGGTACATTGCCAAGAACGTCTCGGAGCTCTTGCTGCAGTTCTTCTTCCCGCTCATCTATTTGATCCCGGCGTACTTTATGATCGGTTTTGGCGCTTCGAACGCGACGCTCTTTTTCACGTTCTACCTCTTCATGGCGCTCCTCTCGAGCTCGGCGACCGGCCTCGGCTACATGGTGTCGTGCATTGCCAAGACGCCCGAGGTCGCGCCCATCCTTGGCATCCTCCTCATCCTCCCGCTCCTCATTTTTGGCGGTCTTCTCATCAACACCAACAACGTACCCGTCTACCTGAAGTGGCTCGAGTTCATCTCGCCGATGAAGTACGCCTTCCGCGGCATGAGTCGCGCTTTCTGGAACTCGATCGACACGATTCCGTGCGACAGCGCGCCGTGTGCCGCGACGACGGGCGCTCAAGTTCTCGCGAACCTCGGTCACGACAAGCAGAGCATGGGCTACGACGTTATCTTTTTGATCTGGATCAACCTCTTCTTCCGCTTGATTGGCATTGTGGCCCTCTGGATCTCGCTCCGCAAGAAGAAATAGGCGTTAATTAAGCAAACGATTATACCAGGTAAGTCATACTAAAAAGGTACCATAACAGAAGTGAGACAATTCCGGACATCAACAATAGTTTCTACTGGTATACGATACATACTCATAACTTCATGAGTAGTCGACTGTCATGCTAGTACACACAGAAATGCATTATCTCCTTAGCAAATCGGGCCTCCAATGCTAAAATGACCACAGATTAGGACTGTTTACAATAGCATCAAAATGTTGATGCTAATTTGAACGTGGCTAAAACACGACAAAGAAAATTCGCGGAAGTTTCAAGTCGCAGAGCCGCAACACAGCACCGTTGAAGTAGTTCAGATGGGCAGCTGCTCCGATGGCGAGGCTGCATGTAGCTAGCGAGGCTGTGATGGCAATCCCATTTGCATCGTAATGTCTCCAGCTCAGATCTTATATCACTCTGTATGCGCCGGCAGCCCGGCGCACGGCAATTGTTGACAACGCACGCACAACGGACTATGTTTGACTCCATCTGCAAGACCTTAGTGTTTGCGACAGTGACCCATTTATGTCCTTGCACTTGCTAGCGTCCACCAGAAGTAATTCACTTCAGGTGGACGCTGGCAAGTGCCGTAAACTTACCCGCTTATGTCCAAAAACTTGATACCAAGGCCATGAATAAACAAATGTCCTTGTTGACACTACAATGTAACTAGCAATTATTGCCTGCGAATAAAGCATCTGATATCATGAAGTACATTTTATGCACCTAATGATGCTGTGGGAATCCAAAAGGCAAATCTTGGCGGCCAATTCAAGCGATGGGTGTGTTTGCCGTCGTCCACTCATTGGTCTTGAGAAGCGCTCCTCGTCATTGCAGCGCGCTCTCATTCTCCGATTTACTATCAACAACCCACAACCATGGTGGCTTCCAAGCTCGCAATCCTGTCGTTCCTCGCGTCGGCGACGGCCGCGAGCATCTTCGACTACCCGGCGTACACGATCCCGGCGTTCGA
>NW_008246293.1:6948-9234 GCF_000281045.1 Saprolegnia diclina VS20
TTGCGATTACCACGCCTGCTCCAACTGCCTCGTAGCTTATAACCAGTAACGTCGCGGCGAAGGCGAAGCTACATCCTCTAGAAAGTCTAGTTCTGTATAATGACAGAAGACTTGTAAAACAAACTGCGAACAAGTTCGTACAGTATTCCATGTCAGAGGTACAATGCAGCAGACCATTTTACCGAGCGGTGTCAATTAGCTTGTTGAATAGCTCAGTAGCTCTCTACTGTAGTTGATCCAGCGTGCGTTTTAAGTGCTTGTTCACTGCGCTGCAAGCAAGGCAAGCAAGGACAGACAACCTCGGACTCAGCTGCGTGTCGCGCGATTCCGACGCAAATAGTGTGACCAACATTTCCTTCTGAAGTTGCACAAAGGTTACGTGGCAGCGTGAGAAGCTGCCGATTGATAACGGTCGAGTTCATTTTTTCTGGTGAAGGTCCGGACGTTGCTTCTACTGACGTCACTCGTGGCACACAAACTTATTCGGTTACTTTTGCACCGGTAGTACATTCTTGGTGCTTGTTGACGTTGTCTTGGCCACTAACGCGATCTATGTACCGCAGTAGGTTTAGAACAAGCCACATTTTTAGGCCGGCCAACCATCGTTATCGCCTTGTTATACGTCACGGGTACCTCGCAAGCTAATGGTGCGATGGGGCAAATGCGATCGTGTTGTAAGTGTTTGGTTTTGAGAAGAACCGTGGTGCAACTTCATGCTTGGATTTTCCGACCACTCAGTCGCTCAAGTGTCGGATTGAGGCTCGGCATGACGCCCCAATCACCATCGGCCGTCAACATGCGCGAAAGATCGCGTTTTGGGTGAGCATGGATGGGACTAAGAACATCGCGAACCAAGATCAGCGAAGTCTGACAAGCAATAGCCAGCTACAGTATTTAAAAATGTACTCCCAACAGCGCTTAAAAAGCAAGGAACTTGCTGCTGCCTTGACGGCTAAAGGCGTTGTTTCAACGGCAGAAGAAGGCGAAAACAGTAAGACGTGATTTTACTACAGCTGCACAAACAGCCCGCGTCGACCTGCGACGCGGTGCGTTTGGCTCCACGTGGCCGCGCTGTAGCAGGCCGTCGCGTGACCAACGTCACTGACGACGGTTCACTCCGGAAGATCCTTCTGGTGTGCTCGGTGGGACATGGCAGATTGGCACTTCCGACCTTGGGGCACTGCCTTGCCAGATCCGCTGAGCTACCGCACTAGCATCCGTTGGAGTGGTTAGCAAGAAAAAGTTGTATTCTGCAAGGCAGAGCGAGCGCTCCACTATGAGCGCGCTCTACGTTTCTAGCGCGCGCAGACACCATTTGAGGTCCGTGTGACGTGGGTGCCACGTGGTGATAACGACCAATCAACGATCAATGATTAGGGTACTGTTGGCTGCAGCCGATGCCGGAACAAACGTCCGACTGGCTTTCTGCGCAATTCCGTTTGTTTGGATCGCTCTCAGTTTTCAATTTCCTCACAACATGGCCGACGAGCACTTCATCACGGTCACGACACCCAAGGCCGGCGCCAACATTCTCGTTGACGTGCCCAAGACGACGCTCGAGTGGAAAAACATCACCAAGGTCGTCAAGGTCAAGAACCCGTCAACCAAGTCGGTCGACGACAAAACGATTCTCAACAATGTCAGCGGCATCGCTGTCCCCGGCGAGCTTATCGTGCTCATGGGCCCGTCCGGCGCCGGCAAGTCGTCGCTCCTCGACGTCATCGCTGGCCGCCAAAACGACTACACGGGCTCCGTCCTCGTTAACGGCCAAAAGTGGACAAAGCAAATGAAGAAGCTCTCATCGTACGTCATGCAGGACGACGTCTTCTACGAGACGCTGACCGTCAAGGAACACCTCCTCTTCCAAGCCGAGCTTCGCATGGGCAAGACCTTTGACGCCGCCCAGCGCGAAGCCCGCGTCAACTACGTCATCGAAGAGCTTGGTCTCGACAAGTGTCGCCACTCGCAGATTGGCGGCGGCCGCATCCGTGGCATCTCGGGCGGTCAGCGCAAGCGCCTTAGCTTTGCGACCGAGATCTTGACCAACCCGTCGCTCTTGTTCGTGGACGAACCGACGTCGGGTCTCGACAGCTTCATGGCCGAGTCGGTCATCCAACAGCTGCAGACGCTCGCGCGTGAAGGCCGCACGGTCATTGCGACGATCCACCAGCCTGCGTCGGAGCTCTTCGCCCTCTTTGACAAGCTCGTGTTGCTCTCGGATGGTCAAACTGTGTACAACGGCAAGGCGTCGGACGCGGTCGAGTACTTTGCGTCGCAGGGTTTTCC
>NW_008246294.1:0-7059 GCF_000281045.1 Saprolegnia diclina VS20
CCTCGAGACCAACCACGCCGACGACGCCGTCACGCACTTTGAGGCCGCGCTCGCCGCGCGCAAAGCCATTGGCGACGCCGAGTGCATCCGCCTCGCCAAGTGGATGGTGGCCCGCGGTCTGCGCGCGGCCAAGAAGAACGAAGACGCCATCAAGGTCCTCGCCGAGCTCGAGACCGAGTACGCGTCGATCGACGACTGCGACGGCTACGTCTGCGAAGAGATGGCCGAGAACCTCCACGAGCTCGGCCAGGACGAGGCCGCCAAGCCGTACTTTAAGAAGGCGTGGACCGCGCTCCAGAACGACACGCTCATGTGCGAGCACCACCCCGAGCACCGTCTCGAGCGTCTCCACGAGCTCGGCAACTAGGGTGTAGATATTGTTTTCCGTAACGAATACTGTTGTATGTACACGTGGCGTGCAGAGTGCGGCGAAAGTTCACATTTCTGTCGGTAAAATACATCGATGAAAATGTGGTCTTTGACGCCTTGCGATCCGCACTGGCGCGAAGCAGTATCTCTTGCCTTGGTTGCTCGGCCGTGCGTTGTCGGTTCTGCGCGGTTGGCATTCTTTGGCGTCGAGAAGGTTCGAGTTGAGGCTGTGTTCTTGCCGCGTCGTATCTTCGTTGCATGTACCTCGTCACGTGCAATGAGACTTGCGTGAAATCGACGAACTCTCGTAAGGTGAATCGGCGTTGGCTAATGTTTACCGCATAGTCAAAAGGACATTGCGAGGATGCCTACCGTATATTTGCTTGTTGGTTCAAGACTGGAGGATCATTCTGTGCATATTACTTGCATTGCTAGCGCATAACAAGCCCTGAAAGGCGCACAGCGCGACGCGGAAATTCGTGCCTACCGGAAATTGGGTTGGAGGCCGGACGACCCTAGAAATAGGACCTTCGATCCGTAGAATTTGAATAACTCATTAAATGAGTTATTCAATGTCCGGGTCGTTGTTGAAATCTTCAACAACGACCCGGACACGGCGAGCGGTTGTGTTTTGGTCTGTCACATATCTTCTCGCAATCTGATTGGCCCCTTCGTTATCCGGATGGCCATCAATGACAACCAAACACGAGCGAACGCGATCCGGTCAAATCCTGTCAGATTCACCGCGCACCAGCAACAAGCTTTGAACTCACAACTCATTCTGCTTCCTCCCAGCAACACTACCAGCAGCATGCTCGCTCGCAACATCGCCCTCTTCGACGCCCCCAAGCCCTACGGCCTCATGTGCTTGACGGTCACCATCCACGAAGCGCGCCAAACGCACGCCTCCGCCGTGTACGCCCAAATCAAGGTCCGCGACGACGTCCAGCTCCAGACAACGAGCGCCAACAACGACTGGAACGAAACCTTCCACATCTACGTCGCCGAGCCCCGCGACGAGACGCTGTCCATCCAGCTCACTGACGCCTCGGCGTGGTTCAGTGGTGACGCCGGTGCCTGCACGATTCCGCTGGCGGGCCTCTTGAGCGGCGCGTCTGTGGATGCGTGGTTCCCGCTCACGGTCCGCGGCTCCCAGCAGGGCGAGGTCCGCTTGGGGTTGCAGCTCCGCGGTGACATTGCGACGTATGTCAAGGTGCACGGCGTTGATGTGACCAAGGCGCAGCCGCTGGCGTCGCCGGCCGGGACCACGGCAGCGGCGGCCTAGACGCGTGTAGTCGTTTCGCCGTATTTACTTCTATTAACCTTCAAACTTTATCGACCACTATGTCTTGATGGGATCTTCCACATTGCAGCATTGCACCAAGTTGTCAACCTGTCAAATACACTGTAACAGTGGATGCCTGTGAAACTAAATAGGTTACGATATGCAGTACTTCATGAAACCTGCATCATTTGATTTTACTGCCATGACCTTGACCCTGGAAGCACAGCCATGTGGCCCAGTGCTCGGAACCCACGGCTGCTCGAAGCGGCTCTTCGCTCGACGAGCCCATGGAGAGCGCGTCCATGTTCGCGACCGAGTCGTTGAGTGGACGCAGGCGAATGGTGCGGTGTGCGACCGGACCTTCCGCTTCGACGCGCCACCGCTCGACGTGGCCGTGCTGGCCGACGACGCCGACGATGAAGCAGCGACGCGCAAGAGTCTCTGCGTCTTGACGAGCCCCGATACGATCACGTTCATCTCGGCGATGGGCACGGTCACGGACGTTCCACTGCCCTTCAAGGCGGCCGCGATCTTCGCCATGACCAAAGGTATCTTGATCCAGCGGCAGGCGACGTCGCTCGTTCAAGCATCCGCGAGAGCCGGAAGGAGCCCGACGCTCTTTAGTCTCGTGCATCCGCTCGAAGAGATCAAGCCCGTCGTGCTCGAGACGCTGTCGGAGCCGCGGAGCTGCATGTTCGTCGCCGACCCGCTCGCGTCGGTGGTCCACGTACACGAGTCACCGCCGTTCGTTGTCTTTTACCACCACGACAAGACAACGCTGAGCATCAAGAGCATCATATCGTCGGCGCCCTCCGCGTCCAAGCCCAGCTCGATCGTTGCCGAGATCGTCTTGCGTGGAATTTGGGAGAGCCCCGAGCTCCCCAGCTCGGACCCGAGCGACACGAGCATCTTTGTCGCAAGCGACGTCGACGGGCAGCCTCTTCTCGCCATGATGCATCGCCCGAGCGCGCAGCTTCTTCTCCAACAGCTCGCATGGGACGGCTTGGAGCTCACGGTCCATCACGCGTCGCCGACAACGTTCCTTCCGTGCTGCGATGCAGTGCCGTTGCGTCGCGAGCACTTGTCCACCTTTGGCTACGACGTTCTCGTGCAAGAGCGTGATAGGCAACGTCTCGCGCTGTACCGAGGAGCTCATCGTCTGTGCGTCGTCACCATCGACGCGCCACGTCCAGAGCGACGCGCAAAACTCCCTGCCTTTGGGCCCTCGAGCCCGATTGCAGCGCGCCCGGACGCGCCCAGTTTCGATATGACGGATGCGATGCTCGACGAGACGCTTCCTCCCGTCGGAGAGCCGACGATCGCGGCTGGGGCCGCGCCTCTGACATTTGAAGTCACGCACAGCGATGGACGCTGTCAGCAGTTCCTTCTGCCGCTCAGCCTTGCGGCCTACCCGCTTCTACACCGGGCCTTTGCCGTCCTCGATGCACTGCTACCTCCACAGTTGGCGCTCACATGGCGCCTGCAGGTGGTCGCGAGTCCCGAGCCGTGGGCTGCGTTTCAGAGCGCGCTCGTGCCGCCGATGGCACCAATGGAGCCTCCCATGTCTGCGTTTGAGAGGTTGCAAGCCTCAACCTTTCACGCTACGTACTACGGACTTCCGCTCTCCGGGCCTCGCACCTCGCGCCGAAGTGTACGCACCAACGTGCGAACAAGGCCAATACCCGCACTCGACGAGCACATACGAGACATCTTTTGTGGGCTGCACTTGCTCTACGAAGACTTGAAGCTCTCGAGCCTTGTCTCGTTGCTCGTTGCTCCGCTCGGTGATATTCTCCATGCAATCGCGAGCACGCATCGCTGGACGTCGTACGTCGCACACTACGCGGCCGACCATGGACCACGGCCGATGGTAGCAGCAGCCGCCAAAGCACTGCCCGATCCCTTTCAAGGCCGTTGCAACGCGAGTCCTGTCGATATTTTTGCGTGGCTCCAGCACAAGATGGCGACCCATCACTTCAACACAATGGAAGCCAACAAGAGTCAAGGCGTTGGACGCCAAGTGGACGCGTACCCGACGCTGCCTGTCCTAGCGCAAACGGCGACGGTCCTCGAACTCTACGACGCACTGTACCCGGAGGCCCCGATGCCGCTGCACGCGCGGGCGCGCTGCGTTGTCGCACGTCTTGCGGCGCTCTCGCTGCCGTGGGAGGACCTCCCGGTCGGCGTCGCATTGCCGCTCAAGTACGCCGTGTATGTAACTAAGCACTTTCCCGATGCGTCCTTGAGCCCGGCCGAGTGCCGCCTCGTGAACCGAGCCGACTTGCTTCCGGAGCACGACGTGCCGTGTGCACTGCCTTTGGTCGACAAGGAAACGCTGGACGCATCACGGGACAATGACGACGGGTTCTCCGACGTCCTTATCGCGAGTCAACCGCTCTTTCCAAAAGACCAGCGGCTCAAGGAGGTCTCTCGACTACTGCGCTCCAACAAGCCGATGCTGCTCAAAGTCCAACGCGAGGCGCACCATTCGGACGCAGATGTGCTCTCGCTGCAGCAAGCGCGACTGCTCTTGCTCTGTAAGCGCTCGATGAGCTTGTCGGTCGGTCGCGGCATGGTGACGCTCGGGAGCTTGACCGCGCAGCAGTCGTCGGTGTCGCCATATACGGCGCGGCTGTCGATCCCGCAGCTGCCGCTCACCGCGCGTGTGTCGGGCACGAACGCCAAGACTGTGCTTGACATTTCTGGCTACAAGGAGATTACGCATTGGCCGCAGTTTCACAACGGTGTCGCGACCGCACTGCGACTCTCGCCACACGACCGCGTCACGGTGCAGTGGGTGCTCTCGCATCAGCCCAAGCCGAGCACCGACGAGTCGGACGAAGCGGTTCGCTTGTACGAAGAAGCGTGTGCGGGCCACGCAGGCTTTCTCTTTGGTCTTGGTCTCCAAGGCCAGCTGCAATGCCAATCGCCGACAACAACGTACAAGTATCTCTCGCTTGGCGACGAGCTCACGTCCGTCGGCTTCCTCCTTGGCACGGCCGCGAGCACGCTGCATCATCCAAAAGACATGAACATCGAGCGCGCGGTCTCCAAGATGCTTTCGATGCACATTCCGTCGCTGTGGCCGCCGTCGTTTGCGCACTTGCACGTACCGGCGTCGGCCCAAACCGCCGCCATCATGGGTCTCGGGCTGCTCTACCACAGCACGGGCAACCGTCTCATGACGGAATTCCTCCTCACGGAAATGACCCAAGGCCCGGTTATGACAAGTGCCGGCGCTGCCTCGGGTACGGCCGCAACGCCGTCGACCGAAACGGTGCAGTTTGAAGGCTACGCGCTCACGACCGGCTTTGCGCTCGGACTCATTTTGCTCGGGCGAGAGAGTGACCCAGGGCTTGTGGACCTCAACGTGGATGCGAAGCTCACCAAGTACATGCTCGGCGGCGAGAAGGAGCGCGGCCATGGGTCGTGGGCGCCTACCGAGCTCAACTGCGTCCTCCGAACGCGCAAGTTGCAGCAGCGCGAGCTCATCAACGTCGACGTAACCGCGTCCGGCTCGGCGCTCGCGCTCGCGTTCATGTACATGTGGAGCAACAGCGCGTCGATCGGCCAGCGGCTCCACGTGCCGTCGACGCTCGTGCTCCTCGAGACCATCCGACCCGACGTGCTCTTTGTGCGTGCGCTGGCGGCCAACCTCGTGCTCTGGAACAGTATCGAGCCGACGCGCGCGTGGGTGCTCAACAAGCAGCTCCCGCCACCGCTTCGCCCGAGCGGCCTGCTGCACTGGGTCGCCATCGACGACGGCGGCGATCCGACAACGATCCAAGAGGCGTACGCCAACATCATTGCTGGCGCGTGCTTTAGCATTGGGTTGAAGTTTGCGGGCACACACCACCCTGGCGCCAAGGGCGTCCTCATGAGCTTCCTCGACGAGTTCCAGCTCTGGCGCGCCAAGCTCGGGCGGGCCGCCAACGTGAGCCGCGTGACGCTCGAGCGCGTTCTTGGCACGATTGCGCAGTCGCTGGCGCTTGTCATGGCCGGTACGGGGGACCTCGAATGCCTCCGCCTACTGCGGTCGCTTCTGCTGCGGCAAAAGGCCGACGCGCAGGGCGACATTACGTACGGCAACCACATGGCCATGAGCTCGGCGCTCGGTCTTCTCTTTCTCGGTGGTGGCCGCTGCTCATTGCGTAGCTCCCGCCTCGCAACCGCGATGCTCGTCGTCGCCTTGTACCCACTGTACCCGACCAAGACGACAGACCAGCGCTACCACTTGCAAGCCCTTCGGCATCTGTATGTGCTCGCGATCGACCGGTCGCGGCTCGTGCGGGCGCTGGACGTCGACACGCATCACTGGACACCGATGCCCCTCCGCATATGGACGCAGTTTGGCGCCGCGCCATTGGAGGTGCGCACGCCGACGCTGCTGCCCGCACGAAGAATGCTGTGCCGGCTCGAGACGGCAGCGAACGATCATTTTCCGATCGTAATCGACTGGCGCACGAATGCCAACAGCCGCGCGTTGCTCTTGGAGCAGCACGGCGTGCTTCGCATCAAGCGCAAGCTGGGGGCCGATGCGCCGCGCGCGACGTTCTTTGCGTCGTTTTCAAACCTCTTTGCGACCGCGTCGACGCACGAGTCGGCCGCCACGTGGATTGCGTTTTGCGCGCGCTTGTACGAAGAATGCAAGCGTGAGAACAAGCCCGACTGCATCGCCGTCTATCTGAACGCCAAGCGCACCGAGGTCGACGTACTCGAGCGCCGCATCACGCACACACTGCTCGTCGCCAACCTCCAGCTTGTGCAGCTGCACATGGAGCTCGATGCGCACATGTTTCGAGCCTGTGACGACGACGCATCGACCGAGCCGCACCGTGTTGGCCGCCTTGCGCAGCTCGTGAACGAAGACTTTACCCTCGGCTACAGCAATGCGCTCTTGGCGTCCTTCGAACAATTGGCGCTGCCCACCTCGATCGAGACAAACGAACCACCCAGCTCCCTCCTGCATGCCGCCTACCGCCGATACCTCGGGTCCCCGCTTCTCGCCCAGCTCGAATAGCTGACGCTATCGTTGATCACTCTCGTCCATCCTCCAAGAATGCAATAACCAAGCACTGATGATAGAACATGCAGACTAGTATTAGATATATATCGACTAGATAGAAACGACTCTAGTTGCCGAGCTCGTGGAGACGCTCGAGACGGTGCTCGGGGTGGTGCTCGCACATGAGCGTGTCGTTCTGGAGCGCGGTCCACGCCTTCTTAAAGTACGGCTTGGCGGCCTCGTCCTGGCCGAGCTCGTGGAGGTTCTCGGCCATCTCTTCGCAGACGTAGCCGTCGCAGTCGTCAATCGACGCGTACTCGGTCTCGAGCTCGGCGAGGACCTTGATGGCGTCTTCGTTCTTCTTGGCCGCGCGCAGACCGCGGGCCACCATCCACTTGGC
>NW_008246294.1:7679-9066 GCF_000281045.1 Saprolegnia diclina VS20
AAGATGGCCTCCGAGCCCTCGGGGTCCGGAAAGCTCGAGAGCGCGTGGAAGTACGGGTGGTAGATCTTGGTGTAGGTGTGCATCTTGGAGGCAGTAAATTGAAATGTGAGCTCACAAGGAGCCGTCCGCGGACAAGAGGCTGCGAATCTTGGCGTATCTATGCGCGGCCATTTTGGCGCGTGTCGCGGAATGCTGGTCGGAGGATCGTGTCGGTTTTATGCTTCTTGAAGTTGGCGCATAGAAACAGATGTGTGGCGACACGTGGCGCCCAGAAACGCGGGCTGCGACGATCGCCGTGGGCGCCAGGGGTCTCTTCGCGGGTTCTCTTCGATGGACGTTCGACGTGGGGCTGACTGTGTTCGCGCGACTATGTACGTTGGGCAAGCGCCTCTCGTCGCTGGACATTTTCCAATTCGCTTTTAGCAACAACAACACTATGGGCAAGCACCACGCCACGCACCACGCGCCGTCCGTCGAAGCCGACGAGAAGACGATGCAATTCCTGACCAAGTTTATGAACACGGCGACCAAGGAAAAGCTCACCGAGACGTTCGAAGGCCACATCACGGACCACATGGCCGACCTGATTGTCGACCAGCGCCTCTTTGGCGGCCTCAAGCAGCTCGACGACATTCTCGAGAAGAAGATCATGCGGAAAAAGCACTTTGAGGCGTTCCAAGACGTCGCGCTGCAGTGGGCCGTCGAGCACAAGCCCAAGGAGAAGCGAGAGACGGCATGAGCGCCGTCGCATTTGGGCCATTTTAGCCCTACTAATAATTTGCATTTTACTCGTTTCTTCCTCCAAGATGAGCATTGCACAACGCTTCGCGCCATAGTACTAGCGTTGCAGCTAGGTAGGTAGGACAGCAAAACGAAAGACATTGGATCCGTGGGTGAACCATTGGAAGCGATTTCTGCGGCGTTTGCTATTCGAGCTGGGCGAGAAGCGGAGACCCGAGGCATCGACGGTAGGCGGCATGCAGGAGGGAGCTGGGTGGTTCGTTTGATCCATAGTCATTTTATGTGGGCCCAGGATAAGATTATTGGCTCAGATCTTAGACCTATTGCTCGAACGTTTCAAAGGATAGCGCACCAATCAACGAGTTTCATGTTGAATACCCATGCTAGATTGTATGTGTATCGAATCAATCGAATTGTATTGTGCATTGCTAGTACGGTCGTCTTTTGGCTCTAAAGATTTGCACTTGGTGGACAAACTCGGAGTTCCATCGTAGTTGACTCGTCGTCGTCGTGAGCAGCATGGCTAGGTGTGCGGCCTTTGTGGCTTTAACTATGCTTTTGTCGGTTCTACAGCGGTCATTCTCCATGTGATCGGAAGAGTAGTTTGGAGTAAACGTGGCTGCGATGCGTAGCGCCTCGTGATTTC
>NW_008246295.1:0-2931 GCF_000281045.1 Saprolegnia diclina VS20
ACTTTGACTTTAGTATTGGTTCTCTCGGACCCCATATGCTGAAAAAGTGAATTATCTAGAAACCCTACACATGAGGCCTCCGCAACGCCATCATCACACACCAGCAGGCCCCCTGCGCAGGCATCACCAACGTGTGCACCGCGTGCGCGCCCTCGCATTGCTGGTGGGACCGGTCCGCGACTAAAGTGGCTTCAATCGAATCCGGATGTCCCACCGAGGATGGTGTACCGAGATCTTTTTCGTTCAAACATTTGGATACTATGGGCTTGGACACCCCTAGTCCACTGGTTTATAAACCCGTTTTTCTGTGTCGGTTCACCACTCTGGTGCTAGTATGGTAATCTTTGGAAGCGAAGCTTGCTTCCTTCTCTTAGGTGGCTCCGAATCTTTAGGTCTTGTAATTCGTAGAGTATCGTTATGCCGACTGGTCGCATGTGACTGCGGCAACTACTCCCGTGAAATTGTCATCTATAACGGGGGTTTCGGTCATCGAATTAAACTGATGTGGTCGAGAACAAAAGCTTGGCCCCCATGCGTCAATAGTTTGAAGAGAATGTTAAGGATTTCCGCAGGTCTTCATTGTACTAGAAGATGAACAGAGCTCGATAAGCGGCCGTGACACTGACGGTTCACGAATGGGATGCAAAGAGATTTGAATCGCTAACCAGATATTTAGGATATCGAGTCCTTCGAGTACGGCGGAGATATTCTAGCAGCGTCGAGTATTTATGAGTGATGTGTCGGCATATGGGGCAGCGTTGCGCGCCATCAGTAGAAAGCACTGAGAAGGGTTGCCTGATATTATTTTTAAATTAGGCCGTCTGCAATGGTGGCTGACCTATTGTTTTCTACTGTCGCTCGGTTGCTGAGACATTGATATTTCTCACCTAATAAAACAAAATTGACCCAGACCACACTGCTCTTGTTTATACAATGTTAATATCACGTCGGGTTTTGATCCCTGCAGGCATTAATGGCTTTTTGCCTTGCTGAGATATTTATTTCATGCAACCCCATTTGCTAAACAAATTTAGCGCATAGATTGGATTAGACTGTGACATATGGTTAAAATCTGGGCCTGCTTTTACTTCTATAGATTGCTTAAACCCGCAATGCCATTCCGAGAGCACATTTGCATGCACAGCTCCATGCACTAGTGCAATATTTTGTTTATGATGTGGTAAAACAAATTCTGAAAATACAATGATTAGATGGCTTAGATTGCGACAGGCTTTTTGATTGCCTTCAGTCAACACGCAGTTACCCTTCGCAATCCTAGCGCTTCAGCTCGAGCATCACGAATGCACTAAATTGCGGTCACTCAGTAACTATACCGGCACTTAGCAGTCGCGACAGTCCCGTAGCAGTTCAAGATCAAGATTTTGCTTGCCCAAGATGCAGTGGCGGTTCACCAACGCGCAGTATCTCGCGCCCCTGCCAACTGCGTCCCTGACGGGCGTGGGTGGGTGCAACACGGTCCAGTTTCACTTCTCGTCTCGTCCCTCAGGTATAGCGAGGGCGCACTTGCCTTCGTTATTAATCTGCTTGACGACGCCGACAATTCTCCCCCACAAAGCGACGACTTCAGTGCCGTAGCCCAACAAGACAATCGCGGTTTCTCCTCTCGTTTTTCCCTCGCAACGGCAACCTGTCGCATCGCTGGTGACGTTGACAAGCTTTCCGGGCACAGACCCGCGTCCCACTTCACGGCTACCGCGGTGATCGTACTGGTGCGCTAGTTGTCTCTAGCAGACCCGCATGCAGCGTCATCGGAAAATCAACGGTATGTCACGGACCCCGGTTCTACCCGCGGAAAACACGCAATCTGCACCGACGACTTTTCGGAGAAGGATCAATGTGGTAGCTGCAGTCCCTTCGACTTCGAGGAGTTGAGCCTCCAGGAGCTGCCTCCAGGAGCTCTCGGTTGACCGCCGTCTTATCCACGTCTCTTATCCTGGTAGGAACGTTTACATGGCATCCCAGGGGATTAATTCGTATTTTCTGGCCAACTCATTGGCTATATAATTCAAGCTATTTTGGCAAATGAGACGGAGTTCCATTAGTCTATGCCAATCGCATCGCGCGGAGCATGTTCTGTGAAGTGCGGTTTTGCTGTCCCTTTTAAGTGCCGTCCATGTTGGGACATTATACTTTTTTGTATTTATTAAGTACGCCGCACTTCAAAGAGCAGATGGCGTACACAAGGTATTTTCGCACCTAATCGCAATGCGGCTGCATTTGGATTGCAGAAGCGCGCCAAGACAGCAGCAAGCGACGACGGCGCGTTGGCCCGGAAAAGTCTGCACACCGCAGCGCAGCGAAGGTCGTGCGTTGACTTTTGTCTAGGCCAGCGCGCTTTGTCGCAATACCGTTAATCAACGCTTCGCATTCATTACAAAAGTTCCTACCAGCTCACCCCGGAAGGGACCTGTTTTCTGATCTGCGAGTCGTTCAAAATTCACACTACCGCAAGGTCGTCCTTTCACTGATCTCGTGGCTACGCTTTGCCGACGTAGCAACGGGCACCAGTAGGGTACTTCCAGAGGGAGACAACCTGGTTACATGCGGTAGCTCCAACGAGCGCGGACGTGATGGGCACATCGGGCGCCACTGCTGCAGGTTTTCCGTCGCCTGCGGGATTGTGCAGCTGACAGCAGTCACTTATGGTTTGGCGCTACCCCGAATAGGCATCGATCTCTCGGCCATTGCGGCTCTGTCAACGCATGTTGTGTGGTCAGCAACGCGATCACGCGGCTCGTCCAAGGCGTATCTCCGAGCAGCATCATTTCCAGCACATCTCGAGTCACGCTCCCCCTTTGGATGCGTCAAATACATCGACGAATGTATCCTCATCGAGCTCGATGTCCCGTCTCGGTTCGATGCAACCGAGCTCGCATTGCACATGTGCTTACTGTAAAACTGAAATAAAAA
>NW_008246295.1:3537-6369 GCF_000281045.1 Saprolegnia diclina VS20
CACCACCTCAATCTTCAACATCGAGGTGCTGGCCATCAACACCACGGCACTCGCGCTCGCATGCAGCTTCGTGTGGTCTGTGGCATTGTCTAGCGGCAGTCGGAATGGTATTTACATCTATTCGTCACATCGGCGGCACGGGCAGGGTCTCAACACGTCACATTCCGGGACACGGACAACTCGCTCATAGACACAGCCACCGCCGCAACATATGTCAACATGAAAGACCCACACGGCTTCGTGGGTAGACACACCGAGTTCAGCATGCCTGAGCACTCTACAACAACGCGCTGCAGCCTAAACCGTCATATTTCGGTCAAGATACGAGCAGCGGTCGGCATACATACACGTTTGGCGCGAATGGACAACCTTCCCCGAGCTCACTCAGCGACCCATCACAACAACCAAGCGGCGCCGTTGTCCTACGGAGCTTATTCAGATTCCGCGTACACATCTTGATGTCCTGTGTTGACAAAAAGGGGGTCGCGCACGCGCTGTGTATGGAGCGCGACAGTCTCCTTGCACTTGTCGCCATATTCACTGTACTGCGCCTTGTATTGCCCGACGAACGTCGCCATCTCGGCCTCACTCGCGTTCGACTTCAGCAGATGCTCCATCTTTTGCTTGATGGTCGCTTTTCTTGGCGCTCGACCGAAATACATCCCTTCCCGCTTATCATGCTCAAGATAACAACATCTCGTTCAGCACCAAACTGTGCGACGCTTCGGCAACTGAGACGCTACAATGCGAAGCAGCAATCGCGCGAGATCAAGAATGTGGTTGCGGCGTGCCAAAAAGACTCAAGCAACTACCTCGCCGTCCCGAAAGTCGACAAGAAGTCACCGGACGTACTCACGAAACACACCAGCATCAACGAACACCCTGTCACCGTCCTCACAACTCGGATGGTCCCAACCGCATCGCGTCATCTCTAGGGGACCGCCTCGCCCACTAATGGCAAGGCGGACACCAACACGGTTGTTGCCCCAAGTAGCTCGGTCTTGCTAGAGGAACGTTTTGCTGCAGGTATGTGCACGGCGCTCCACCAACGACACGCCGACAACTGCCTCGCCTCGACCGCTTCGAGTTGGCGAGTCCGAGTTCCTTAAAGAGTACGACACTGTGCTGCATACACACCGAGGAGCTCGCCAAAGCGAATATCACGTCCAACACAGAATAAGACTGAGCGCACTAATGCCCCACCGATCAGAGTTGCGGAACGGGTAAACCCATCGGTGACCGATGGGTTACCCGATTCCCCGCGGATTGAGCCGCCCAGGTATATCATCGGTCGCCAGCCCACGAAGCATACAATGCACGAAACTTGCAGCACACGGCAGAACTAGGCCTGAGCTCCGCTCTATTGGTCTTAGACCAATTCGCACGGCCATCTCGCTCATCCTGCTTAAGTGCACCTTAGTCAAGGAAATCAACTACGTAGGCTCGTACAGAAGTGATTTTGCCAATAGCGCAGCACAGCATCGTGTGAACCGACAAAAAGATGTGTTGCGCATCAGTTCACGATACTCGGCATCGATCCCTCGCACGCTTTTGACACAATTTCGATCGACCGGGTGAAGCTACTCGCCGTACTTGTGCGTGTCATCTCGAACCACGGGCTGCGCCCCGTTACGATGCTCCTCTAAGATACGACTCTGCCTACACTCTAGTCTGTCATAACGGTCGGCTGGGTCTACGCTAACAACAAGTATCGTCTTATGCATGCTCCACAGGAGACTAGCTCTTATCGTCTTCATCGTTATCCTCGAGGCCACTCTTTGCGACCTGGCGGCAACGACAGGTGTCACACGCTCACTCTTCCAGCTCGCTAACGTATACTACCGGTACGTCGACGGCGATTACTTCGTACGCGCTCACCTGATACAATTGTAGTCTCTCCTCATGAATGTAGTGAAGAAAAAACATAACAATCAAGCGCCACGCAACGAACGTCCAACAGTATTGGCGAGGTATCTACTGCCCAGTACGCGTACCCGAGCCGAGCCACGTCACACGGGGAAGAAGTTCGGGACGCTGTTCGGCGATCACGAAGAGATCCTGCACCGCAAAGCGTTGGTCCATGTCTTGTTCCACAACATGCGGCGCCCAGTGCGGCGCCTCCAATTCCATCGGCACATCATCCGCGAAGATACGCACCTCTCTACACACCGTGTACGTCCTTTCGATGTTGCTCGACAACTGTGGTACTTGTGCGCTCCCGGCTGCCGACGTTGACTGGAACAAGGGTCAATACTTATATTGACCCTTGCTGGAACGATTATTTAACGAACACTTGCCAGACCAAAGTGCTTCACTTCTCGCTCGATCAAGCTTACTGGGGAATTTTTTGGTCGTGTCCTCTCCGAGCAACCTCGCGATGGATGAGTACTTGAAGCGCTCAGGCACAGCACTTTGGCCTGGTCGCCCAATGACAACGCTACCACGTGTGCTCGAAAGAGATATCGTAGCCGTCCCGTCATTCAAGAAGCGCCTCAAGACCCGCTAACATCGCGTAATTCATTGCCCAGGTGTAGAACCTTTGGACCGAGCTGACGGAGTCGATTGTTGACAATTGACTTCGCAGCCCCACGCACGAAACCGCCCAATACTTCGTGCCACGAATGCGACAATCTCCCTGCATCGAGCTTGCAGCCAGTATTGATGGTGCCGTTTTCAAGAAGTGGAAGAGGTTTTCCGCGCAAGGCCGAGCGTTCTAGAAGACCAAGATATGGAAGCACGTACACGTAACAAGACCCAGGCGCAGAGCAAGCGGCTCGAGCCATCCACGAATTTGTAGTATCAGTCAAAAGCTAAGCTTCTGCAAGTACCTTG
>NW_008246295.1:8084-9026 GCF_000281045.1 Saprolegnia diclina VS20
GCATCTTGACAACGGTGACATCCGGGTCGAGGATAGTGTGCCGCCCGAGTTTACGGCGTACACGATGGTTGACATTTTAGCGGCGCTCGCTACATGGCTCGACTGAACCAACCACGAGGCGCGTCTACCTCTGGAGTTAAAGCAAGACCGGCGCGCTCAGCGTTTTGGTGTACGCCTCAAGCGTTCTTCGCTGGCGAAGGCAGCGTCAAGCTGCGAGTCTCAGTTTGGCAGCTGGCAGCGGCAGCGCGGTTGCACCCCAATCCCCGTGGTCGTACTGGTGCGCGAGTGTCGCTTGTAGAACACCGCCCCAGCAAACGACGCTCCCCTACGAGCTCAGCTCGCTCGTCTAGTTCACCCGCGGCGTGCCGCGGACCCTGGTTCTACCTGCCGGCACCACGCCAATCTGCACCGAATATTTTTCAAAGAAGGATCAATGCAATTGCTGCTGCCCACTCGGCCTCGAGAAGATGTGCCTCCAACCTCTCTCGGTCGGCGGACGTCTCAACCACGTCTTGTCTTTTTCGAGCGGCGAGTCGTTCAAACATTCACGCTTCCGCAAGGCCGTCTTACCACTGCTCTCGTGGCTACGCTTGGCCGACGTAGCAGCGGGCATCACTTGGTCACGGGCAGAGGTACATAACCTGGTTACATGCGGCAGCTCCAACGAGCGCGGACGTGATGGGCACATCGGGCGACACTGCTGCAGTTTTTCTCGACACCTGCGGGGTTGTGCAACTGACAGCAACCACTTTTGGGTTGGCGCTACACGTAACGGCATTGATCTCTCGGCTTTCACCGGTTAGTGCAGCTTCACCGATGTAATCCGCGTAGTCGGCAACGCGATCACGCGGCTTGTCCAAGGCGTATCTCCTAGCAGCATTATTTCCAGCACAACTCGGCTCACGCTCCCCTTTGGGTGCTTCAACTACAAGTGTGCATCGA
>NW_008246296.1:0-3063 GCF_000281045.1 Saprolegnia diclina VS20
GTATCGTCCCAAATATTTGCTTGTTAGGGGGCTCATTACGTGATTAGTTCTCTGCTTTTGGCTTGATAACTAAACGGAGGCCGTTCATCGCGTTATTTCTTCACGCTTTGTCTAGGGACACTAAATTGTATGTTGGCTGAACGTCGTTGACGGCCAAGTACTACGACGATAAATAATGCTACGATAGAAAAGAACTCTATTGTGCGTCGTGGTGTGTCGTGGGCATCGATAAAGGCCCAAAGAATACTTGTGTGTCGGAGCGATTTCACAACCAAATCGATCAAGGATTTAAACACCTGCAGGTCTGCCACGTGTTTCCAATCAAAATCGCGTCCGTTACAAATGGCAACCAATCTGAATGCAAAAATACATCTCTATTTCCACAACAAGCCATGCTGCGCAAGCGACCTTGCGTGGCACCGATCGATGCCGCCCACCCCGCAGTCCTCGCCTCGATTGCTCAGTGCTTGTCGTCGTCCAAAGACGTCGCATCGCTCCTCCACGCACTGCCACCTGCTAATCTGGATGCGCCATTGACAGCGCTCCGAACGCTCTTCACGACAACGTCCCATGGTGTGGACGACTGCCTCTGGCCGCAAATCTGCATTGAACACGTTGACCGCCAATACACATCGACCGTTCTCGCCGCGCTACCAGTCTTTCGCTCGATTCGTATTGAGCATTGCGACAGACTCGACGCCAATTTGCGAGCTGCCAACCCTGACACCGATGCTTCTTCGTTCAACCCGACGATGGCACTGGCTGCCAAGTGGGGTCACAAGATCACGTCGATCTACATACCAACGGTGCTGAACTGCCACACCAACGCTGAGCTCGCTAAACTTCTGAGTCTCTGCACGGGTCTCGACCACATGCATGTGAAAGTCGAGGAGCCGGATCCTGCCTTCATCGACGCAGTCGCCAGCGGGATGCAGTATGTCACGCGACTGGACCTCATCGGGATGGACGAATTCGCGTTCTTGAGTGAAAGCTGGCTCCCGGTCCTGGAGGCGTGGCTCGCCTTGGGCATTGCACAGCACCTCGGGCTCAAGTTTTTCGAATCGGCCGACGACACTCGGCTGGCGCGGGCCATCGCCGCCACCGCATCGCTCACGAGCCTCGAGCTCAACGATGCTGACAGCGTTGTGCAAAGCCTTTTGACTGCATCGCTCTCGACTACTGCGACGTCACCGACAGTGGCGTTAGTGCTCTTGCGACAGCGCTCGCTGACTCACATCGGTTGTCGCCCTTTGTGCTTTCGTAGGGATAGTGAAATTAGGTTTCACATGGAAATCATACCTTCTCGGCCTTTTGGCTAAGATCAAGTCTGGCTGGCTGGCTGGCGAAGCGAGGGGTAACGATCAGTCAGTTCACCGACAGTTGTCTTCGGATGACGTCATCTTCAACTGGTGAGCGCGGGTGCCACCAGGGTGACACAGCGGATCCGGTTGAGCCACCTTCGGGTGCCTCAGCTGGTCAGAGTCCTGGCTCTGCGGGAGCGTCTGGCTTAGCGCATGCTCGGCCTCCCCCGTCCTCTGTCCCTCCTCTCTTGTGTGCCCCATCGCCGGGAATTGCTCTGGTCGCTGGAACTCTAGTGGCCCCTGTGGCGGTGTCGCAACATACCGCAGCTGCCCAGGGTGTCGTGCCACTACACGTCGATATACTACGGGGCGCCGCCTACCCAGTCGAGGGGAGCGGTGCACCCCTGCCTCCGAGCGCTGTCTTGTCAACGCGGGCCGCCGTTTCGTCGGTGCGGGCTGGTAATCCCGCGCCGCTGCCGGAGCGGGCTGGTAATCCCGCTCCGCTCGTCACTGCTCCCTTATCCTCGTCTCGTGAACTTGTGGTGTACCCTAGCCCCAGCCGCTGCGGGTCGCCACTGGCCGCCCACGTCAAGCGCCCGCGCGACGAGCCGTTTGCTGCGGCCCTGACCGCATCTGCTGCCGACGCGAAGCGCCTCCGTCTTGCACTGCCTGGTCGCCCTGCTTTGTCCCACTCGCCGGCTCTCCCAATCGGGCCGCTGGCCCTCGTCCCATGCGCCGTGCCCGTCCCGCTGCAGGCAACCCACAGTACGTCGCCCGTCTTGCTGCCGCTTGCCTCTCGAGCTCCGCACGCCGTGTCTGTGCCTCTGGCACTCTTGCCCGATGCTTCTCCCTCTGTTCTCGCTCCACCGTCACCTCTCGCTGCCTCCGTCCATGTCCAGCGCACGGTTACTTGGGTCCCTGCCGGCCCTCACGGCCCGGGTGCGTTTGTGTTTACCGAATCCACCGTGGTCGATCTGCCGTCGGGCCGCCTCGCGGCTGCTGGGCCGCCTGCCGCGGACGCCACATCCCGTGCGCCCCTGCCCGCCCAACCCGAGCTCAATCAGGCCGACATTGACGCGTTCCTTGCTGCTGCCCGCCACGCGTCCACCGTGCTGCCGCCCCACGCGCCTATCCCAGCGCCTGCGTCCGTCCAAGCGCCACCGTCCGCCCAAGCCCCTACGTCCGTCCAAGCGCCTGCGTCCGCTCATGAGCCTGCTCCCGTCCACGCCCCTGCGTCCGTCCCCGTGCCTGCGCCAGTCCATGCGCCTACGCCCGTTCAAGAGCCCGCACGCGTGCCCGTTCCGCCCCTACTGCCGAACGACCCTCGAGTTGCCGAAGCCCGCCGCATCATTGCGACCTTTCCCAAGACCCGATGGGGACCGCCGCGTGCTCCCGTGCCTGCCGCTGCCCGCACGGCTGCCTCCGATCCAGCCCCGGACCCGCTGTCTGCCGCTGCCTGCGCGCCCCGTCTCACGTCTCTGGCCTACACGCCGCCGCCTCCCACTACGCCGTCGCCACCGCTGATGCTGCCGCTGCCCTTTCCGCTGCGCCCGCCACGACCGACGACGCTGCCTGCCCCTCTGTCGGTATTCGCCACGCCGGCTAGCCCGCCGCTGCCTCCTCTGCTGCCTCCCACCTTGCCGGCTGCCACTGACATGCTCCCACTTGCCCGCCCACGTCACCGCGCCGCCCGCCAACCCAAATTGCGTTGCGCGACGTCCGCTGCTCCGATGCATGCTGCCCCGATGCCCGCTGCTCCGAT
>NW_008246296.1:3928-9061 GCF_000281045.1 Saprolegnia diclina VS20
GGGCGACGACGTCCTGACGCTGCACAGCGACGAGAGCTCGCACGCGGCCAACGACAGCGACGACGTCCTCGAGGTGGTCGACGACGACAACGTGGGGGTCGGCGGAGGTCACGTACACGCTGCGCTTTGATGGTGGGTGCCGCCAGAACGGCTCATCTGCCTCCGCTGGTGGTGGTGCCGGCGCTGTCATCTTTGGCCCGGATGGGCGAATCCGGTGGTCTTGCTATGAGTGGCTACCGCAGCCGACTGCGGGCTCTGGTGCGCCTGCTGTGACCAACAACACGGCGGAGCTGCGCTCGGTCTACTTGGGGCTTTGCGGTCTCCTCCACCTCAAGCCCCACCGTGCGCTCATCCAAGGCGACAGCGCGCTGGTCCTCAAGTGGCTTGATGGCAGTACGCGGTGCGCGAAACCCCTTCGTGCCGCCCGCAATGCTGCCCTCGCGGTCCTCACACGCCTGCGCAACTACAACGTCCAGACAACGCTGTCCCATATTGGTCGCGGACACAATGCGGTGGCCGACCATCTTGCCAACCGTGCGATGGGCATCCCGTCGATGGGGCTGCAGCCTGGCAACGGGTTGTTCTGCTCGTGCCCGTCACCGTCTCGCAGCTGTTGCCCCGACGGCATGTCGCTGCTGGTGGGCCACGATCCCCGCCATGACGCTGGCGAGCCGCTGGTTGGGCCGTCTGGTGTCGCGCTTGGCCACTTTAGCTCCGCCACGCCAGCCCGTGCTCGGGGCTCTGCAGCGCCGCGGCCGCCAGCCTCTGCTGCCATGCCGCCAGTGCCGACGAGCTCCGTGGACGACGTGGACGACGAACCTGAGGCGTGCCTTAATGGCGGTGATGGCGGCACGACGACTTCGTATGCGACGCTCCGGGCCTCATATTTACGGGCGTCGGTGGCCGCTGCGGTGGCCACCTTGCCTGCGCCGCGCGTGTACCGCTGCATGCTGCGCCTCCCCGTGCGGTCTTCTGGATTGAACTCCGGGCCACTGAACGTGGTTGCGGAAGTCGTGCCTCAAGCTGATGATGATGACGACGCGTCTGCTATCTGGCTTTCGCATCGACACTGCCCTGCGTACGCAGACGTTGGCCGCGTGGTCTGCCGCATTTACCTTGACGTTCTGCATGCCTCGCTGCATTGGCCTCGGGCTGCGTCAGGCTCTGTGCTCCGGTTTCTTGTGCCACACGACTGGCTGGCTCTGTTCCGTGGCCTCACCTCGACAACGGCTCCTCAGACTCCTGCCCATACCCAGTTCCAGCTTGTGGCCCCATTGCTGCAGCAACCGGTTGTACTTGTCGGGGTCGACCACGCTGTGACGTCGAGTCTTGAGCAGATCGCCCGCCAGCAGCTCCCCCTGCAACGCTTAGCGCGCGACATCTGCTACTGCGCTTCGAGACGCGGTGGCTGCCCCTTCCGGCCTCACTACGGCATCCATCCGCGGTTTCTGTCTGCTCTCCTGTCCTCGTCTGCTCCGCCGTCGTCGTCGGCAGCGCCGTCACCGTCTGCTACGCTGCCCTCGCCTGCAGCGCCGACTAGCCCAGTGGAACCTTCGGGCTCTGCTACCGATGGCGCCACGGTGCCTTTGCGCCGCGCTGTGACTGGTGGCATGCAGCCGCGCCGTGGCTTTGGGACGCGGACACGCCTCGCGCGCGCTGGTGCTGCGGCCTCCTCGTCCCGCATTGATGGAACGCCGTCGCCTACCCCGGAGTTGACGACCAACGCCACCTCGGTGTCGACACTCCCTCCCGACGGGCCTGCTCTACCGCTTGGTGGTCCCCCTTTACCGCCAGATGATGACTTGTGGCTTGACGTGGCGGCTGCACACGGCTCGTCTGATACGGACGTCAACGCACCTGTGTTTCCCGATGCACGACTCTCCCCGTTCACTGCGGCTTACGACCCCGCCGACTTTGCCAGCGACGATGAGGCGGCTTCAGCGACTGGGCCTACCGCTTCCGACGAGGCTGTTGTCGCTGCCTCTGTGCCGTGTGTCGCTGCGCCGGTGGAAGATGACCGTGCGGATGTTGCCAACGCTGCGGGTGCTGGTTCCGTCGACGACGGGGCTGCGGATACAGCTTCGGACGACGATGCGGCCGGTGTGGAGGTCGATGACGGCGCCGCGGGTACTGCTGCGGTCGCCACTGACGGCCCAGCCACGCCTCCTCCGCCGCCCTCCGCGCCCCTTGACCCGTTTGCGCGCCAGCCTCGGCTCCGTATCCCGGGACCCCTCCCAGACGCACTCGCCCACGTGATTGAGGACGAGATCGCTGCGCTCTGCCGTCGCTTGGAAGTGGCCATTGAAGATGCTGCTGACTGGGACGCTGTTGAAGGTGCGGTTGCGTCCTTGCCGAGCGCCCTTGCAGCCACTCTCGGCCGCCATGCCAGCGCAATTGCTGCGGCGTCAGTCCGGCCGCCGACGCCACCGCCGCTCCGCGACGAGATCCTCGACCGGTGTGCGGCCCTGCGCGTGACCCAGCATCTCGAACCCAAGAACCGGCGCCTTGTCCAGCGTGCGCGTCGTCGTGTCGCGCGCACACGGGATGCCCGACGTCGTCTTGTCTTACGTGCGCGCTTTCCACACCACGAGCAGGAGGTGGTCCAGGGCATCTTCAACGCTGGCACTGCGGATCCGGCGCCGGCCACCACGTGCGCGATCCCTGTTGACGTGGTGCATGCTCACTTTGCCGGCCTTGGCGCGACGACCGAGCAGGCAGCTGACGAGGAGCTCCCTCCGGGTGTGTTTTGGGAGGCCCTCCGCCTCTTGCCGCTCGCGCGCGCTGGCTCTGACGAGGCGCTCTTGGCCCCAATCACGCTCGATGAGGTGGAGGACGCGCTCAACAATGTGACGTGCGGCACGGCTCCCGGCCTGGATGGGGTGCCATACGATGCCTACTACAAGTACCGCCTCGTGCTGCTCCCGTTGCTCACAACGCTCTTCAACCGTTGCTGGTCGGAACGGCGTGTCCCGGCGTCCTGGAAGGTCAGCATGACGACGCTGGTCCACAAGAAGGGCTCGGTCGACGACATTGCGAATTGGCGGCCGCTCGCGCTCCAGTCGACGCTGTACAAGCTGTACGCAAGCATCACGAAGACGCGGCTGTCGGGCTGGCTCGAGACGAATGAGCGCCTCAACAACATGCAGAAGGGGTTCCGCGACTTCAACGGCTGCCACGAGCACAATTTTGTCGCGCAGACGCTCATGCAATCGACGCGGCGCACCAAGGGCAAGCTCTTTGTTGTGTGGTACGATCTCAAGAACGCGTTTGGGTCGATGCCGCACAACTTTCTTTGGACCGTGCTGCGCCGACTCCGCGTCCCGGACGAGTTTGTCGAGCTGGTGCAGGACATCTACCGTGATGCGGCCACGGTCGTGCTCACGAAGGATGGCCTGACGGCGCCCGTGCCCCAGAAGACGGGTGTGTTCCAGGGGTGCCCGCTGAGCCCGCTTCTCTTCATCGCGGGTTTGGCGCCGCTCATGGATGCGCTGGCGGCCGTCCGTGACACTGCCGGGGCCACGCTCGCTCCTGGTCTGCGCCAGACGGGCACAGCGTTTGCCGATGACATCAAGATCTTCAGCAACTCGCGCGCCGGCATCCGCTCGCTGCACCAGCTCGTCTGCGACTTTTTGCGGTGGTCCAAGATGGAAGCCAACCCGACCAAGTGCGCGTTCTTGGGTTTTGAGCATGTAGGCAGCCGCTGCTGCCCTACGCCCGACGTCGAGCTGCTCCTTGGCGACCAAGCGATTCCTCACCTTGGCACGGTTGACGACGGATACAAATACCTGGGCATCAAGGAAGCTTTCGACGATGTGACGGTGCGCTTCCAGCTGACCGACATGTTCCACGACCTCAAGTGCAAGATTACCCTGCTCTGCAAGTCCGGGCTGGCACCGTGGCAGATCATCCGCGCGATCAAGTCCCACATCTACTCGCGTTTGGAGTACCCACTACGCCACGTGCATGCGATGAAGTCGCAACTCGACGGGCTGACACGGCACCTCTGGACGGCCCTCCGTTCGCTGCTCAAGCTGCCCGTGTCGACCACGACGAGCTTCTTCTCGACACCAACGGACTGCGGTGGCCTTGGTCTTTTGCCCATTGAAGAGCAGCGGGATGCCGTCCTGCTTGCGCACTTGTACCAGATGCTCCACTCGCCGGACGCTGACATTCGCACGATGGCCCGTCACGAGATCATGGCTGGCGCTCGAGCGGACTTCCACCTCCCCGAGGTGTCGGACTCTGACGGCGAAGTCGCTGAAGATCTCCTCCAGTCCTTCCTCAACGGCGAGCTCCAGACACTGCCAGGCGTCACGCCCAAGTCGCGCGTCGGGGCCAAGTCGACGATCGCAACCACGTTCCGGCTGCTCCTCAAGAAATACGAACTCAAGCTGACGTGCGAGCTGGGCAAGAACCTCCAGCTCAAGGTTGACGGCGTGGTCCTCACGACCAAGGACGTCAGTCGCCGGGTCAAACGTGCGCTCCAGCTCAAACACTATGAGAGATGGGGTGCATGCACCGACCAGGGACGAACCTTGGCCCATCATGGGGACATGGGATCCAAGTTCTTGACGTCTGGCGGTGGCTTATACGACAAGCAGTACCGGTTCGCCATCGCAGCGCGCCTCAACCAGGTGGATACGCGGTCTGTGCTCAAGCGCCGCCAACTGCGTGCCTCGGCAGTGTGTCGCCATTGTATTGATAGCGGCCGTCCGGAAACCCTCGCGCACGTTCTCCAACACTGCCCCCACAACCATGGTCTCATCACGCGCCGCCATGACGCGTCGCTCGACAAGATTGCTGCGGCGATACGCAAGGCCCTACCCACAGCGACGGTCAAGGTTAACGAGCTGGTGGATGGCTACAGCCCGCGCGCGCTACGACCCGACCTCCAAGTGTACTTCCAAACCGGCACGCGTCGCGTTGCTGTCCTCTTGGACCTCGCGATCACACTCGAGCACACGGCCAACGGGACGCCCAATGGTTGCCCATTTGAACGCATCGCGCGCAAGAAGGAAGACAAGTACTCCGAGCTCGGGCTGCATTTGCGCCAGACGTGCGATGAAGTCTACTGCACAGCCTTGGTGTATGGTGCCCTTGGATCTGTCTACAAGAAGAACGAGACGGCTCTCA
>NW_008246297.1:0-1059 GCF_000281045.1 Saprolegnia diclina VS20
TCATCGCCTTGTTTTTGAGACGCAGAGAATGACAAGCGACATGCCCGCAGCCCCACAGATGAAGCGGGTGTGGTGCTCGATGTCGTTGTGTCGTTGCGTACTGGGAGGTGGGCCGGGTGAAAGACCGAGTAGATGCGAGTTTGTGGTTGGTGTAGACCACTTACCTTGGATTACCTAGAGTGACCGAATGCCGTGAAAGCATGGTAGATGATAGAGATAATGATAGAGCCGTTGTGGCAGAGTCGCGGTATTAGAACCTTCCCCAGTGAACTCGAGTCCACCGAGGCCGCCCGAGCATCGGAGGCGGTCGCAGATGCGCCGGCGCCCCGGTCGCATCGCTGTGGCTTACGCCCCCGTCTGCATATGTGAGACAGTTGTGCCTTGGTGCTGACTGGTGTCAAGCTGGCCGTTTTCATGTTTCCCCGCAGGACTGCTATCGTCACGCGGGCCCGCTCGAAAATCTGGAGCGGTTGAGCCTTGATGCTGGACTAGGCCGAGCTGGCAGTGTCGTGGTCGTAGAACCTTCCCCAGTGAACTCGCGTCCACCGAGGCCGCCTGAACATCCGAGGCGGGTGCAACGTTTTCCTTTGCCGTCGGGAACCGAGGCGTAGAATGTTGTGTCGTTGCTGGCGTGGGACTGGCCGACGTGGGAAGCGTCGGGTCCTCTTCGTGGCGTAAATTGCTTCAGCTGCCGTTTGGTGTTGCGTAATCACCGACTGCAGTGTCGCCACGGTGCATGATGTCGTGACGCCGTCACGCTGTCGTAATGAGCCGTTGGCGTCGGGTTGATGCCGATCAAGTCGCAGCCTTGAGGACGATAAGCAAGCCGCCGCTGTCGTTGTCATCCAGTAGCGTCATGCTCCAGAGAGTGATGAGCACTGCGTCACCGCCGCGGCTGTCCTGACCAAGTGCACTCGGCCGAGTCGCTCACAATGCCGTGGTAAGCATGCTCCTGGAGACCCCGCCGTGTGTGGGCCATGCCCTGCCGCTTATTGCCGTAATTGTCAGTAAGCAGCTTCTTGTTTGGCGTCGCCGGTGCCGTCGTCTTGCTGTGACGAC
>NW_008246297.1:3299-8817 GCF_000281045.1 Saprolegnia diclina VS20
ACTTCACCGTCGCCGCAGTCGCTGTAGCTGTCCCCGAGCAGCGCCGCGTTGATGGTGCGCTGCCGTCGTCGAGGCCGAGCCGTGTTGCCAAACGACTGCTGTGGCGAGCCTTGTCGACCAAAACGTCGCCTCATCTGGTCCTAGCGTCGTGTCGTACCGAGCTGCCGTCGTTGTGGCCACTTAATGTCGATCTGGCAGCCGACGTTGCCCAGTTCCTGTCGTTGTCGCGACCGAATAGACATTGGCCGTGTATGATGTTGTACGTGGTAGTGTTTCGAGGAGGCTTGTGGGAGCTGAGGAGAGGTATGCCCCCAAAGATCGCTTACGGCTGAGAGGCTGGAAACACGAATGCTAAGCTATCGGGGCTATGAAGCGCCCGCCTACTAACGTTCTATCCTCTATCTATAGCACGGATCTTCTCGGGTCTTTCGCTTGCTCGACCTTTTGCGCAAAACCCTTCTTCCACTACTTGGAATCGTACCGGGAATTACCAAACACACCATTTCTACTCGGGCGGAAGTTCGCGACGACGTAGAGCAAGCACGAGGTGTAATCTTACTACTGACTTTGCTTTTCATCCCACAACCAACATTACTTTGCTGTACTGTCTGGATAGTACCACGGGGTACAATGTAGGCGCTTATGCTCTACATGGTGACTACACCATGTAGAGCATACAGGGCAAGTCTTAGCGCCGCGTCCAAAAAGCATAATGCATCGCAGCTTAGCCTTCTTGACCAAGGCCAAAAGGAAGCGTTGGACGCCGGGCTTCCCCAACGCGCCGCTTTCGGCATTGAATGTACTCTCCGATCGATACGAAGGTTCCCGCAGCGCGAAGACGGTGTCGACACTGGCACATTGCGGCCGAGTTTGCACGAGCTACCGTGTGTGGTGGTCGTAATTGCAGCTCGTTTCACGCTACGAAATTGAATCGCCAAGTAGAAGAGCATCTTCTACGCGGGGCTGCAATGCAGTCGACGCAGCCGTCTTTATGGCGCAAGGCGATATCTCTGTGCCCGAGACGGGACTATAACTCGCAATCCCCGATGAGCAGCGCTTCATTCGACTCGACGTGAAAAAAAGGTCGAGCGGCATTGAATCGTCTCTCGGACGAAGAGATTTCGATTTTGCAGCAGTGCTAAGCCGCGGTGACATCCTCGTACTGGCACCAAAGGGAGACGTACATTTGTACATCACTGCCGTGCGAGACGAAGCCACGTCACCTCGGTATGGAAAGAGTACCTACTCGGCTGCCACCAAGCTGGAACAAGCAAAGCTCAGCCGCGGTGCGCCGCCTCACTATTGCAAAGTGAGCCTATGGTCTTGTTATGCACTATAATCTGTAGTCGCACAATGTCGAGTACCAAGACGGTAGCAGCAACACAATTGCACGCATTATAAAGTCGGTCCAAGAGCTTGTAATTTTGCACCACACGGACTCTGACACGGACCCATAGTTTGACGAAGGGTTTCGATTCAAAACCCATCGAAATCGTCGACAACTTTTTCGGCAAAAAGCATGACGTGACACGCTGTCAGGAATCTGAAACTGTCCTCGTCTATAACGTGAAGACGAAATAAGACTCGCGTTGATGGACATGAATCTTGTCAAATGCTTGTAGTTTGACTGGGGGGAATTTGCAAAAGACGTCATGGCTTGGGTACCTTTCTGTAAAACACGCAGATTTCTGCGAAACACGTCATGAATACGTCATGAACTCTGGTGAACCCGCCAATTCCTCCAAATAAGTACACCTTATTTAACACTATTTCAGAAACATGTAATAAAGTTACTGTTTCGTTGGGGGCGTGCCATCTTTCAAGCGTCATGAGCAGGCTGTCGCTTGGACCCAGCACGGTCTCAAGGTTACGCCGCATGGCCAAGATCTTCTCGACGAAGCCAACAACGCGTCGGACGCATTTGCCTGCAAGCGCGCGCGCGCCGATGTGGTCTACGTGTCCGTTCCGAGAAAGCTCTGGCGCGTCGACATAGTCAAGTTTACGTGCACTTGCGCGCACAAGGTGCAGTACCGCACCCCATGTTGCCACTTGGTAGCGGCCCTCAAGTGCGTTGGCAGCTACATCAAGATCTGCGAAGCGTTTGGTGACGAGTGCAAGGTGGCGACGAACTCTGCGGCCTACTGTGGCGCCTCGGTGGCTTTGCCCATCGACTACGAAGAAAATGTCGACCCGACAATGCTTCCGTCGACGTGCGTCAAGAAGCGCAAGAGAGGCCCAGTGGTGTGGCGCGTAAGCGTAGCAAGGGAAAATAGTTACCTTCACCACTGGTGACATCTCTCCAAATGTATAAGTGCATTCCCCTTCTATGTGTGCGTCCATTCCACTTGACGTGTGACAGCAATGCGCGTGCTGGACGACTTGTCAAAAATCGTGAAGTCCATTGCGATACTTATTTAAGGGAATTTTCGTGATTGTCAGACTTGCCAGGCGGGTTCACCAGAGTTCACGACGTATTCATGACGTGTTTCGCAGAATCTATATTTTAATTAAAAACGACTTTCTTGCGCGAAGCGCGGCACGAGCGCAGCGAGGGCACCCGGCGATAGCCGGGCCCGTGCGATAGCACGGTAGGGCAAAATGAAGTCGCAACATGGTGTTCCGGCGTGCGTGGCACGTCGGGAAGGGTCAAATTCGGTTAAGTACGATTGGCATGTCAATGTCGTGATTTGGGACTTGGTGTTTGTAACAACGCTACAAAGTGCGAAAGCGTACTTAACCGAACCGCGCGCAGCGCGCCACGAGCGTAGCGAGTGCACCCGGCGATAGCCGGGGTCCGCGCGGTAGGGACACATGTGCCATCGATGCGCGCAGCGCCAATCCCGAGCGTAGCGTGTGCACTTGCGATAGTGCACGGCAGCGTGGTAGGATATTGTGCGCGATAGCGCGGGACCTCAATATCACGCGTGGTGTTAGATCAATGAGTCTGATGGCGATGTTAGAATTGTATCTGGAAGTTACGGTTGCTTTGCAGGTTTCTATTGCAATCCGCGCGTCAAGCACAGAGCAGAAGATCCGATCATGGTGTGGACGCCAGGCTATGCGGCTGAGCGCAAGTGCGAGCAGCGGAATCGCCAAGCTTCATGCGCCCTGGCGACATCTACTCTGACCGAGGAGGCCAAGGAGCTCAAGCGGAAGATCGCCGCGAGGCAGAAGCGACGGCAGCGAACCAAGGCGTCGACCGCGCCCGCCACTGCATCTCCAGGCGAGGCGCGCGTGCAGCGGCCGCGCCTGTCACAGTAGAATTGCTGGGCCTGCAAATCCGAGTAGCGATTCTTTAAACCACCTCATGAACGTTATACATCCTGCAATGCTGATCATTCCGCGATGCTGTAGCAAGCTGTTGTGCGTGAAGCGTCCTGCTATGCAGTATTGGACCAGAGTGCCGAAATGATCCTAAGATTGAAGCGGCTAAGAAAGAGCTCCTTTCGGACGGCTCTAACAATAACAACCCACCTGAGCGAGATGGGGTAATTGAATAACGACTTTTTGCGCGAAGCGCGATAGTGGCATATGCCATGCGCGAGCGTAGTGAGTGCATTTGGTATCGTTGGGGCCTGCTGCGATAGCGCGGGAGGTTGCACAGCAGTGTAGTTTCCGGCTGAACGCCGGTAGCGATCCGCTGGGCACCGCAACGAACCGGAGGTCGCGTCCGTCGCACGCGTCCATCACACATTCGCCATGTGAATGCGTGTTTGCAGTAGGAAGGGTGCGTTGGACATGCATAGTACAAGAGCCCGTAAGGGTGGAAGGCATCCACACTGTCCAAGCTACGACACAGACATACCGCTAGGTTGCACGCGGCCCCAATACCAAACTGAAATCAAAAAGCGCGACAGCACCTGCACAAACCTTCTACATGGATCAAACCACTGCGCATGCGACGCAGAAAGACCGCTAGATGGCCCACCTCAACCACAAAGACCAACCACACCCTGCCCCAAGAAAACCCGAGGTTTGGGGCAGGGTACGTTCAACTTCAATGCACATGATCCCGTCCACCGACGAGTCCAAACTACGTCACACGTAGTACGCGATCCCTCCGCTAGATTGCACGCTACCCCAATGCAAAACCTCGACCAAAGAGCTCGACCAAAACCTGCCCCAAGAAAACACGAGGTTAACCCTAGTCTGCGTATTTTACAGAAAGGTACCCAAGCCATGACGCTTTTTGCAAATTCCCCTTTGACTGGTGTGTCATGGCACACATAGAGCTCGACAGCGAGAGTTTGTACGCTTGTAAGATAAATAGTACGTTGTACCTCTGGCTTCAAGGAGGATCCCGGCGTGACACAATCCGACACAAATGACGTGGCAGCATGGCGTCGAGGCGTCGTTATGGCGATGCGTGGTACGGCCGCATGAGTTATTCTGATATGAAAGATCCATGTAATGCACACATAAACGACGAGTTGATTGTGCTTAACGCGTCGTACGATGTTTACGCGGACGTGGCTTTCTTGAGGCACGCGTCCGAGTTGCCATTCCCGCCCGGATACGAAGTACCAAGCGCGTTGAGGAGGCTGCTTGCAGTGTCGTCTTGCGTCACCTCCCACGCAAACACACCACGAAGGTTCATGCACGCGGTGAACTTGGCTTTGGCCGCGATCGACGCCGGGTTGTCGTACGTGATCTTGCGGGAGCCTTTGACGAGCTGCGGTGTGAACGACGCCTTGTTCATAGAGTACGCCCAGGAGCTCTCGAGCGGCTTGATGTCACGGTATGTGATTGCCTTCTTGCCTTCGTAACCGTAAAACGGCACGCCGACAACGAGCTTGCTGGCAGGGACACCTGCACCGAGCCAGTTGCCGACCGCCGACTGGACGCTGCTGTCGTCGCCCATCAGCGCTGCGTTCGGGCGACCGTCGTTGCTGTACACGTTGTCGTAGAGCATGAGGTTCACAAAGTCGAGGCTTTCGTTGACGATCGGCGCCATCTGGTCGCGCGAGATCCAACCGGGAAGCGCGGCCGACACGACTTTGCCGGCGCCGAGCGCCTGGCGCACTTGCTGCGCGAGGACGCGGTAGTTGTTGAAGTCGCTGTCGCTGTCGGGGAACTCCCAGTCGATGTCGACGCCTTCGAGGTTGTATTTGTTCACAAGCGAGCGCACGGCCTGTACAAACGTGTTGCGAGAAGCGGCAGACGCTGCGAGCGGTGGGAAGTTGGCGCTTTGACCGCCGCCACCGATGCTGAGGACAGGCTTGGCCCCCTTGGAGCGCACGACTTGAGCAAAGTGCGCGAGGCCTTCGGGTGTGGGCAGCGACCCGTCCGCGTTCGGAATCACAAACGCGTAAAAGACGTGGGTCGACGCCTTGAGTTGGACGTCTTCGATGCGGGGAGCCTCGGGGCGGTTGGGGTAGTACATCCCGACGACACGCGCCGCGTCCGCTTGCGGAAGGGCGACGATGGCGACGAGGGCGAGGGCGAGCGAGGCAAGGTAAGACTTCATTGCAGTGGTGCTGATGAGACGGCAAATGGGATAATGAGCTCGAGCGCGCGG
>NW_008246298.1:0-505 GCF_000281045.1 Saprolegnia diclina VS20
CTAAAATAAACAGGCGACGCCGCCTCAGTCGCTGGCGACTTCCGACGACCTTAAGAAACTGCGTAGCTTTGCCACCGATTGCGAAGCATGGAAGGCCTTCATGAAGAGTGTCGTCATGGGCCTCACCGCGGCTACAAGCGCCCCTGGGCGACTACAGTAGCGCCAGACGAGCCCCGCGCCGCCGCCTGCCCGGCGAGCGAATGAAGATGAAGGCATGCACGTGGTCTCTACCTGTAGCGTTTGCATCACGTTTACACTAAGCGAGAAGGACGGTCATCGCTACGTAGTGGATCTGGGTGACAGTGTTTCGAATCCCAGACACAACAGCCACAGAGCCAAAACAGCTCGACACTAGCCGTTTGGTAGGGTATCTGCCGTCTCCGAATGGGGTGCAACAGTGGTACGAGCCAGGATCTTGAGAGCACTGCGTGACTTCTCCAAAACCAGTCGGCGGTACGCAAAACCAGGTGGCGCGACTTTGCCGTTCAAAGCATCAAAACGGCAC
>NW_008246298.1:5318-5889 GCF_000281045.1 Saprolegnia diclina VS20
GTGTCAACTCTCTGTGTGACGCCGCTCGACGTGTCGACTCGACCTTATTGCAGCTAAAATAAGCAGGCGACGCCGCCTCAGTCGTTAGCGTCTTTCGACGACCTCAAGATACTGCGTAGCTTTGCCACAGATGGCGAAGCATGAAAGACCTTCATGAAGAGTGTCGTCATGGGCCTCACCGCAGCTACAAGCGCCCCTGGGCGACTACAGTAGCGCCAGACGAGCCCCGTGTCGCCGCCTGCCCGGCAAGCGAATGAAGATGAAGGATATTGCTTGGTCTCTACCAATACAAAGCCTTTGCAATGAAGATAGCGCGAAACACGTACTAGTATATAACAGACGTCAATGCGAAAGAGCTAGGTGAAAGGTTACGCACGAGACTCGTTCAGAGCCATGTCGACTTCTTTTGGCTCGGGAGTGGCGCAAACCGACGTCAAACAGCTTTGCCGAGGGATTAGGTTTGTACGGTGACGAGGCTACATGGTCATGTTTCGCAAAGCGGTCCGGGTTCGACCTCTCATGATCAGCGGTGTCTCTGCCGTTGAGTCCAGAAGAGACAGTAGTTGGGCCT
>NW_008246298.1:10695-11371 GCF_000281045.1 Saprolegnia diclina VS20
CGACTAGCTATGGTCGGGACGGCGCGACCCGTGACATGTGTTTGGAAGCTGCCAAGTTGGCCGAGTGCCACGTCTTTGTGGTCGGTCTCAAGGACGGCTACGACACGATCATAGGGCAGCACGCGGTCGTCAACCTCAGTGGCGGCCAGATCCAGCGCATTTGTCTGGCCCGCGCGCTCGTGCGGCAGCCGAGGTATATATTCTTCGATTTTTTGGTTGATACACTGATACTCTGCTCAATCTAGTCTGCTCTTGCTCGACGAAGCCACGAGTGCGTTGCACCGCCGATAAGTCCAGAAGAGACAGTAGTTGGGCCTGGTATTACATGGCGAACGACTCTGAACGCCGCGGTCCGACATTGGTCCGAGGGTCGTCGCCAGACGCTAACAAATGCCAAGTGCGAACAAACAAAATGCAGCTGCAACAAGTACACTTCTGCGTGCACTGGCGTCGTTGCTACCGTAGATTCTGAAGAGCAGTTGGTAGCGCAAGCCATCCCTATGCAAGAGTGTATAGACTCGTGCCACGGGGATGGCTGCTCTAAAGTCGAAGCCGGGAGGGCGTTCTGCTGCTGATAGGCGATCTGGCGCCAGGATACTGGTCGTTGGGCCATTGCATTGCAACCCGCTACATCGAAGTTCGAAGCTCACCCGATTTCGACGTGCACGCCAGTATG
>NW_008246299.1:0-912 GCF_000281045.1 Saprolegnia diclina VS20
CCTTTGTACTTTGACGGTCGCGACCAGTCGTGGGCCGATGCATGCATTGTCCAAGTCGAGGCAATCTTGGATGGTTTTTCATTTTGTTCCAGATATGCAGCGCTAGGTGGTGCTATGTACAGTAGGGTCAATTTGGACTCGTGGTGATGTATTGGGTTTTTGTGATACAAGGAGCCGAAAGGATCTTTCCGAGAGCGGAGCTGCGAAAAACGCCCTCATCTTAGATTTCGGTTCCCGTTAATCAACCTTCCACTCGTCCCCGAGGCTGGGGCGGTAATTTGGGCACTACGCTCTTTGAGCAGTCGCGCGTATCGAAATGCTCTAAATCGTCTGATTGGAGATTTGTTGCAAACTCGTTGGGGAGTTCTAGCATTCGGCTGTTCGTTCATCCACGGCTATGTCAATTCCTTGGAGCCGTTGCACTGCGCACAATCTACGGACTGTGGTTCTAACTCGGGAATGTGCAGCTACCCTGGAAGTCGGGGGTACTGTTCAATGCCGAGTTAATAGACGCTTTCTGGTAGGTGTGGAGTGCTATGGTACAAATGCATTTAGTGCGCTCATTTTAAGACCATTCCCCCACGGCTTCGTGAAATGTTGGCACGTTCGATGCAGGTGTTCACTAAGGTGACGATTTCTCAAAACGCTGGACGAAGCAGACGCACATATGCCGTGACTGTGTTGCAAACCATGCACCAGTAGGTGGAAAACACACCGAAAGCAAACAAGTTACTAGGAATAACACCCAACCCAAGTCCAATAGAAGGGTCACGCAACTTGGATCTTACGACGCAGCCTCTAATGCCCAGAACGAGACACGAGAAACCATCCAAGATTGCCTCGACTTGGACAATGCATGCATCGGCCCACGACTGGTCGCGACCGTCAAAGTACAAAGGTCGGCCCTCACCG
>NW_008246299.1:2107-6531 GCF_000281045.1 Saprolegnia diclina VS20
CACCAACACGGTTGTTGCCCCCAAGTAGTTCGGTCTTGATTGAGGAAGGTTTGAGTTATGATTGGGCATAATTAGGCATAACGATTATTGTATTATTATACATATTGCTGGACGGACTTCATGAGGATGAAGCTTCTCCTTCGACGTGACGTCACTGGTGATGAACCTTGCTAGTGAAGAGGTAGTTGAAGACGGCGTGACAATCGTGTGGGTAATAATGTAGCGCGCACACCCATGGTTCTTGAAGCAGCAACCGTAGCAACCGCACGAGCTGTTCTGCTTTGGGTCGCCGGACAACATGGAGTATGTGCGTTCGGACAAGCGCCGCTGCCTTGATGGCCAGTGACTCGGGTGGCGTCGAGCTGAGTGGCGCGAAATACTCTATTGTTGCGCTCAAGCCATAGCGTGTCCCAGACGCATGCGCGTGAGATGGGCCATAGCACCGCAATGGCGGATTGGTGTTGGGATATCTTTTGTGGGATATCAAGGCTGCAGGCTCGTAGTAGAGATAGCCGACTAACGTTCGCGGAAGACGCATCTAAAGACGGCGACGTAGAGGCGTAAACGCGTTCTACAACGTCTTGATGACGCGGCACTCGACTAGCAAGTGCTTGTACGATTCGATAGACTCGGCGCAAAAGAAGCAAGTACGATCGGATGGAACCAAGAAGGCTGCGCACTGCTATCGCCCTTAGAGCCGCTCTCCAGACGAAGTCGCCAGATCGAGGCAGTACGTTCTCTGGCAGTCGGAGAGGAACGAGAGCCGCCGCGTGAGCTTCATTTGCGCAGTAGTCGTCTGGGACCTCGAGGTGACGGCATGGTAGGTGTTGCCGATCAAAGGTGGTCTGGGGCGATAGCTTGCCAAGTGTTGTGGTGCTTGCAGAAGAAACAGCACCACCGGGCCAAGCCGCACGAGCCATGGTGGATCTGCAGCCGGGAGCTGATCTGTCGAACCTTGTGGCACCAGTTGAGCCACTCGACAGACCACTGCTGCGAGTTGTCGTATCCATCGATCAGGTGCACATTAGGGCAGCAAATTGTTGCGCTGTAAGGCGACATCGGCCGGTGACCTTCCGAGGGCGACCAAATCTTGAACATGTGTGTATCCGGCGAGGGCCAAGGTAGCCACATATTCGCCTCCAGCCGTTGTGCCCTGACGCCAATCGTGGTGGTGCCCTTGAGATGACCATTGATCCAGAATGGGGCCGCTTGCTTGATCGTCGGTGCCGTACTCGGAACGGTGTACAATGATACTACCATTTCGTACCACATCTTGAGCGACGCTTAAAGGTATGGCGTCGGCCGAGAGCAAGGTCTTGATGACCGGGTGCGACGGCTGTGCTTGCAGAAGGTCTCCAAACGAGCCCCACGGATGGTATGCGGCGGTCAGTAGTCGTTCACCGGCATGGTCCATGCAGGTAGTACGAGAGGGCTTGCTAACCAGTGCTTGAGGAAGCGAACCAGCGTAGACCGGCGAGGTCCACAGGTCATACGCGTGCGAGAGGTCGAGACCACCGTGGCGTTTGGCCATGAAGATGAGGTCTTGGCCGTGCGCTTTTCGTGTACTCATCTTGACGTTTCGCCATGGAAGACGCTCGAGTGGGGCAATAAATGACTCGACTGACCGCTAGTTATTAGGAATGGCATGGCGGGTAAACAGCGTCAAGACAATGCAAAAGGCTAGCTAGCCTACTGTCTACTCATCGCGTCTATCTGGACAGCAAAAATTCAACTTCCTTGCTGCGCCTGGAAATACGACTTTCATCACTCCACGTGCATGAAAAAGTGGAGGCTGACACGCATCGAACCGCCATCAAAGTCTTTTTTCGAGACAGACCTTTATGTATCGATAGTTTCAATTTATCAACGTCTTGCTCACGTCTCGGCTGGCGCGATCCCAGTGCGCACGCACCTACAGGTGGTTTGTTGATACCAAACATTTTGAGCCCTACATAAGGGTATTTGCCAAAATGCTTTCTGAGTCACTGGGCAGCCCAGGCTGCCAGCTGAGGACGGGGGTGCCCTAGCTACTGGGTCGCCAGTGGTTTGCATCTGGTACACACTGCAGTAAACACGCACCTGCGGACCACTTGTTGGCGTGAACAAATGCCCCGTCTGGTGGGCATCGGTACCAAAGCACTAGTTGTAGGTGGTAGCATTGGAGGAAGCTGCTTGTCTGCTTGAAGTCCGAATTGCTGTTGCCCGCGTCGACACACCGCTCCTGCGGATATGCTGCACTCGGATCGGCGCTGCGCACAATCACTTCGTCAGGTCCGTCGTCTTGCAGGTTTCCTTCCTATACGCAGCACAGCTACAACGATATTGCCAATACATGTATTACAGTTGCTCACTTTGTTGTTATTCTCAACAGTGCAACTCATCGTACGACACCTGCGATAGCGAATTCTTGGACGCGGCTGCTTCATGACTTGCCAACGCAGACACCGTCGCTGTACAATGGACCGTTGGTGCAAACGTACGCTGCTGCCTGCACGATGCTGCAATCGAGCTCGTGCAGACAAAACTCTCAGCGCCCCATCAACGGCAACGTTGATTTGCTTCTCGGCGCTGTAGCTGAGGCTCGCTGTCGCCCACTGCACTTTACTCACCGAGTTGGTCACCAACGTCAAACGTCATGCTTGCGCGTGTCGAAAATTGCTTCGACCGAGCCTTGCCCCCGTGAGCAAGCTCGCCATTGTGAAATCGAACTTGTAGTTGAGGTGACAGATGCGAGATCCAACTGCAGATCGTTTGCACAGAGCGCGTCAAAGGTCACCTCCGTCGTCACCTCACACGTGCGTCCAGCCATCAGGCGAAACACCGAGGGCAGCTTATCGGCAACGACAGAAGCCGAGAACTACTCGTGACAGGTGCAGGGGTGTTCAGTACGACGACAGGCCAATCAGAACATAACTCATCTTACTATGCACTCGTCATCCGCACACAAGCACGATCCCATTCGAAAGTTGATTCACCTCGCTACCAGGAACAGTTGACCAGTCGCACTGCTCCCGGAAAATCGCTCATTCAAGATCGTAACACCTTGTTTTGTGCTACAATTGAACGACTCATACATGAACCAAGAGCGGCATATCTCGAAAAATACGAGAAACCATCCAAGATTGCCTCGACTTGGACAATGCATGCATCGGCCCACGACTGGTCGCGACCGTCAAAGTACAAAGGTCGGCCCTCACCGACCTCGATCACAATTCCATTTGTCGCGTACCGGCCACCACCTAAAGCTACCATGGGCAACAGCAACTCCTCGCCGCCGCCGCCGCCCCCGGCACCGACCGCCCCGTCGACACCGGCGCTCTACGTGTCCCCCGGCGCGTCGCTCTTGACGCAAACCGTCCCCGAAAACGGCGCGCTGACATTGGACTGCGGCAACCCCACGCTCCAGATCTCGCGCATCATCTTTGCCTCGTACGGTCTCCCCGATGGGTCGGGACTCGGTGCCAAGTACGGCTGGTGCTACGCGGGCTCGTCGCAGAATGTCCTTGAGTCCAGCTGTCGCAATAAACAGTCATGCTCAGTCGGCGCCAACAACGGGTACGGATGCTACTTTGATGGAGTAGGTCATTAAGTTTCGGATTTGTGTAGCGTGTTTGGCGACCCGTGCGTGGGCACTATCAAGCGTCTCACGGTGACGGCCGAGTGCTCGGCTGCTCCCTCGTACCAGACGTGGGCCAGCGTCGCGGAGCACCAGACGCTCAAGCTGGAGTGCGCCAACGGCTACGTCATTACCAAGGTCGACTATGGCTCGTACGGCACGCCCAACGGGTACACGAACGGGTGGTGCAACGCCAAGTCGAGTGTTGACGTTCTCTCCAAGCTCTGCGTGGGCCAGGCTTCGTGCGACGTGCCGGCGGAGAACGCCATCTTTGTCGACCCGTGCGTGGGTACGTTCAAGGCGCTGGCGGCCAAAGTCACGTGTGGTCTCGGCGCGGCGCCGGAAGCCATCTCGACGCCGTTCATTACCCCGAGCTGCAACAACGCGCCGTAGTGGGACTGTTCCGTATCTGGTTGTTGAACGCCGTCGACCATGTTTGTTGCCAGCGTAAACTTGAATGCCCTCTTCTTGTCACGTCGAAAGTGTTGCTACCGGGTACTGGCGCTACCAGCAGCTTCAAAGGCAGTTCTCGTGTAGCGATTCGATAGATATTCCATGTCATTTGATGACTCGAGGTATCGCCAATCATGCTTGAATGTCGACGTGTAATTGCAATTGCATTGAGGATTTTGGTCGGTCGGCGAACACAAAGATATCACAACGACAAGGGGATATACGATATACCTTCGGAGAGGAGTGGACAAGTGACGGCAAACCTGCCTACGGCTTCCTCATTGACACAATTACGACGCAGTAACTGCCCTGAATATTCGCCTCGAGTCTTCCCACGGACTCTGTCATCTGACGG
>NW_008246299.1:6631-9355 GCF_000281045.1 Saprolegnia diclina VS20
TTTGTCGACCCGTGCGTGGGTACGTTCAAGGCGCTGGCGGCCAAGGTCACGTGTGGTCTCGGCGCGGCGCCGGAAGTCATCTCGACGCCGTTCATCGCCCCGAGCTGCAACAACACACCGTAGTGGGACTGTTGCGTATCTGGTTGTTGAAGGCCGTCGACCATGTTTGTTGGCAGCGTAAACTTGAATGCCCTCTTCTTGTCATCTCGAAAGTGTTGCTACCGGGTACTGGCGCTACTAGCAGCCTTAAATGCAGTTCTCTTGTAGCGTTTCGATAGACATTCCATGTCGTTTGATGACTCGAGGTATCGCCAATCATGCTTGACGTGTACTAGTACTTGCATTGAGGATTTTGGTGGGTCGGCGAACACAAAGATATGTCAATGACAAGGGGATATACGATATATACCCTTGGAGAGGAGTGGACAAGTGACGGCAAGCCTGCCTACGGCTTCCTCATTGACACAATTACGACACAGTAACTGCCCTGAATATTCGCCTCGAGTCTTCCCACGGACTCTGTCATCTGACGGTCTACTAAGCTCAGCTTGTACTACCGCCGAGCACAGAAACATGAGGCAAACCGGGGCCGTCGGTGGTAAAACTGCGACAACTAAGGTGCCTCCGACAAGGGCATTCGCCCAGGTCAACATCAGGGTGCTGGTAGTGTACAGTCAAGGGAAGTGTTTTATATCCCTTGTGCACAGTGGGCAAAACCTGGGACAATCCCATGATTAAAGTTGAAGTTTGGATGCGCCATCTGCTGCGATCTGATTGGCTCATTTCCTTACGCTTGGCACGGTAGCAACCATTTCCGAATCGCCCCGAACATGCCGTCGCGGTCCTCCAAAGTCGTGCGGCTCATCGCGACGGGCTGGACGTCCTTGGCCAAGACGACCAAGTCGCCCGTCGAGCTCATGCAAGATGCGCTCGTGTCGGCCACCAACGCCGCCGGCATCAGCCTCCGCGACATTGGCGGGCTCATCGCGGTGCCGTCGCTCGCAGACCCGCACTTCATGGAAGCGCACTACGTCGCGACGCACATGGGCATCCTCCCAGCCAAGAACGTCGTCGTGCGCACGGTGGACACGGGCGGCGCGGGCCCGGTCACGGCCTTGCTGGCGGCCAAGCGCATGGTGGTACGTTTTAGTTTGTTCTTGGACAGCGCAAATGCGGCGGTACAATAGGAGTACGAGGGCGTCGACTGCGTGGCGGTAGTCGCCGGTGACGCTGTGCGTCAGCTCTCTGGTGACGAGTTCCTTCGCCGCGCTGACCAAACGTGCTACCACCCCGCGTCTGGCCTCTCGTCGCCTGTGATTCCATCTGGCTATGGTATCCTTATTATTTGATGACGCATCATTATGGGATCCAACTAGACCGCATTGCCCGCTATCAAATGGACAAATTTGGCGTCACGCGCGCCGAGCTCGCTGCATGTTCGGCCGTCATGTCCATCATGGCGTCGCAGCACCCGCTCGCAATGACCAAAGTGCCCCGAACGATCGAAGAGGTTCTCGCGTCGCCACCGGTGGCATCCGTGACCAACCTTCTCGAATGCGCCCGCCGGGCCGACGGCGGAGCTGCCCTCCTAGTGGCCTCGCCGCGCTTCCTCGAGCGCAAGGGCATTCCGGCGTCGACAGGCGCTGTCATCATTGGTGGTGGCGAAGCGTCCGGGCCGCTGTACCCGCCGGCGCTCGCCGACATCAACGAAGACATGTTTTCTTGCGAGCAAGGTACGACTGTTTCGGTCTTATTGCCGACATGCATTGATTATCTTGGGATAGCAACCAAAATGGCGTACGAGGAGGCGAACGTGAGCGTGCGGGACATTGACTTTTTCGGTCTCTACGACTGCTACCCCGTGTGCTTGATCCGCGCCGTCGAAGCTGTCGGCCTCGCAGACCAAGGCGAGGGCGGTCGGTACATCTTGGGCAAGTACCACGAGCTCGTGGCCAACCCGGAGAAGCGCCCGCAAGACATTCTGCCCATCAACACGCACGGCGGTCTCTTAGCGTTTGGTGCGCCGTGGGAAGTCCCCGCCATGTACAATATCATCGAAGCATTCCACCAGATCACCAACACGGCGGCGACGCGGCAGATCCCCAACGTCCGGCGCGCGCTCGTGTACGGCAACGGCGGCATCTTCTCCCACAGCGCTGTCGCCATCCTGGGCAATGGCGTCTACTAAGATTCCCGTATCGCTTTCACGACAGCTGCGAGCTACATTGCACCCTGTCTTCATGCAAAATGCGACCTGTAGCTAAATTCCTAAAATACGTATCCTGGCCAAGTTGTGTTCTTGTTGTGTGGTACACTGTCATCGAATTTACCTACTACAAACCGACAATTCCACGACTCACGCTATCAAACATGTACTGCCATCGACTGTGCTGTATTCAAATTCTAGGTCATTGCTCAACTGACGAAGGTTGTCTGCCATGACTTTGACGCGCTCGGTACAGTCTAGTACTGAGTGTACGCAGCAAGTTTCTGCCTTTACAGTATATATGTGCTAGCAGTGACCGTGTATCTTGTAGTTCAACACAGTAGACGTAACATTAACATGACTTTATTTGATGACTTCGTCAACACATACGGCCAGCGACATTGACGAATGATCCAACTTAGAGCGTGTTGCAGCTCGGGGTAATGAACGGCGTCGAGATGGCTTCCGGCGCCGCGCCGAGACCACACGTGACTTTGGCCGCCAGCGCCTTGAACGTA
>NW_008246300.1:0-8543 GCF_000281045.1 Saprolegnia diclina VS20
TGCAACGCCCAAGTGCTCACAGTCACTCCAACCATCGCACATTTGCCCGGTAGAGCGTCGTACAAACCGAAATGTATGATGATCTGACAACTGCTCCATGGCCACGTCAACGGCGTAGACCAACGTCACAACACGACTATGATACAAAGCTCATTTACCCAGCGGCCACTGTTGGTATTATCCTCTGTATATTGGGACATACGATCGCACACACGCGGGAGATGACGGTCGGTTTCTTGTGCAGTCGCTGCACCGTCTCGTCCGTGTACAGGTTGTCGGACAAGTCAATGTGGCGGAGTTGTTTGCAGAGCCGGCACGTTTTTACTGTCGCCGCCAAGCTTTTATCCGTGAGCTGGTTGCGATCCAAGCACAGCGTCTCCAGTGCGCTGCAGCCAACGAGACCGGGCAAGATGGCAACGATCCCGTCATCAAACAAATCGTTGGCCGACAAGACGAGGTGCTGCAGCGCGCGCAGTGTCGGGAGAAGTGGACTTAACGCGCGGCTGCCTCGGATCATGAGATAGCAGTGCGACAAGTTGAGCGTTGTGAGCTGCGCCAAGTTGGGCCCGAGAAGCATCAGCACATTCGGGCTCGGGTGCCACGAGAGGTCGAGCGACGCGATGCGAGCGGTTGCTAGCTGCGATTTCAGTTGCGTTGTGTATAATGAGGGTGCATGCGGATACTCGATGCGAAGCGCACGCAATGTGCGCGGCAGCGGGCGTTGGACAAAGGCCTCGAGCAGTATTGTGGACTGCGATAAATCGAGGGTGCGCAGCGTGCGGGAGGCAGCGAGCGCCGTTGCGAGGCGCCGTGCGGCCGGCGACAGTTCTTTGCTGTGGCAGGGCTCGGGATCGAGCCATGCAAACGACGTCACGGGCACTTGAAAGAGCCACGCGACGAGCGCGTAGCTACCGCTGTCGGACAAGAGGTCGCCGTGGAACATACTCGCGTGCAGATGGAAGTCGACAATGTTGGTGTCTTGGAGGCGGTGCAAGATCGGGTCAATGTCGCGTCCCCGCCACTGCGGATGATGGATGTGCACGTGCAATTGGGTCGCGTGCACGCAGTGACCAATCGCTGTTGCGAGGCGTCCCAGCGTCAGTGCCGTCAATGGTACATTCGGAGGCTCGTTCAAACCGAGCACGAGCGACTGGACTCGATGCCCATGGTGGAGCAGCACATGGTGGATCTGCGAGACGGTCACACCGTCAAGCTCTAATAGCAGCCACACGGACGATCGAAGCAGCGCTTCCAGTGGCTGCAAGGACGGCGGAAGGCGGTTGAGCAACGTCAGATGCCCTTGACCGACGCGACAATATGGGTGCCAGCGCAAGAACCCGACAAGGGACCGGACATCGGGCTGTGCGCGGGCAGCGTCGTGGAGCGAAACGTGTGGCCATAGAGCGTCTTCTGTCATACACGTCGCCAAATGCATCGCACACTGCAGCGGCGTCGTCCATCGGGAAGCACCCACAGCGCGAAGCAGCCTAAAAAACGCTGCCGGTGACGACACGTACTCAGCAATATGCTCGACAACGACAGCAGGAACAGCTTGCAACGGCTGTGGTTTGCGCACCATCGAGCATGTACCAATGTGAAGACGCACGCGTCTATAGTTGTGTCAACCGACATGCCAGCGGAGAATCGGAATGGCGTCCTGCCAACGGCGCACAGATCTCGCCGACCGCCGTTATCGCGCGCGAAGAAGCGTCTTTTCTTATTGTTTTCATAGATATATAAGAAATGTGCTGTCCTCGCTCCTAGCGTCGTGGCGTGGCACCGCGAGAGACCGCGCCAACGATCGCCATGTGCATTCGAAAATCCAACGTCGCTCTAAAAATACCAGCCAATCCGAAACGTGCAAACGGGCTCGAATTTTTCATGCCAGCCAATCCTTGCGTCACTACGATCTTAGTGCAGCACTACGGTCGTGTCCTTGAGGATTTTGATGTTGTACACAAGGGGCGTGATATCCGCGAGCTGTGCGTCGAGCAAGTGCACATTGCGGTCGTTGTCTTGCACGACCATGCACTTGACGCTTGTTAAATCGTCTGTTGTCGTCGTCGTGACCGACGATGTTTGCAGCATCTTCTTTTTCGCCCGGAGCTCCTTCTCGGGGAGCCCAAAGCATGTCACATGGTTCATAAAAAACCACTGCAGCGTACTGAGGCGGCGCGCCTTGCAGATGAGCATCGAGCCCTTGCTGCCGGCGCTAAGGTCGGGCTCGATACCACTGAGGTAGTCGCACAAGATGGAGCTGCTGTTGAAGATAGCTTGGCGCGCGAGCGAGTTTTTAACGACAAGTTGCCACGACTTGTAGTAGAGCAAGTGGTCGGCCGCCAGAATGACGACGAGGTTGATGGCGAAGAGCACCAAGACTGCGGGGACGGCGCGGAGATAAAAGCTCTCAAAGGCGACCACATGAATCTCATCGAGGGGCTGCGTCTTCTGGTTGAGGTCGTGGGTGACGCTGTTGGTGTACTCAATGTACGGCGGGACGTACACGAGCATAAGCGCACTCGCGTACAGCGACGTGACACTTGTGAGGTTGAGATAGCGCATGATCTACACCAAATATGCGTTCCAAACTTCGTACAGAACAAACTACCATGCTTTCGCCGTTGTAGGACGATGTCGAAACGAGGTTCCAGATCAGTTTGAGCACTTTGAGCACCGCGCAGTTGATCCACAGAAAGCGCATCGTGAGAGCATACGTTTGCACAAGGTATCGAAACGACGGCGCGTCCGCATTGTACAAATTCATGACACGCAAAAAATAGAGGCAGTTGCTCATGTCGAGGAGTACGCCAATCGCAAAGAAAAACACGAAAATGTCGGAATTGTAGCAAAACATGTCAAACCGCAGCGCCAAACTCGGGTACGGAAAGTACTTTGGCGAAATCGTGCGCAAAATTTTCGAAAAAATCGAGTCGAGTTTCAAACTCTCGAAATCGGCCCATTGCACCGTGCGGCGGCTCGCCAAGTAGCCGCCAACAGCAAACAAAATCGCAACCGCTTTCACATAGTGGGACGCCGACGAAAAGGCCGACTGCGGCAAGAGCAACCCGACCTTGTAGACCGACCCGACGTCGTTGACACTGCTGACAAGCTCCAGTGTCTTGGCCGCGTCGTCGTAGACCATGGTCGCGCGACAATGACCAAACCCGAGCTCAGGAACCGGACTGCACCCGGTGCAAAAGCTCTTTGGAAATAGCTTGAAAAATCCAATCCGCGTCGACTGGAGGCGTGAATGGTTGGCGACCGAAACACCCGTTGTGAGACGCATGTCGGTGCCGGTGCGACCGGGTGCGTACCCGAGACTCTGGAGCACATCGTCTTGCATGCTTGCATTGGCTCTCATCTCGGTCGTAAACAAATGCGAGAGCGCACTGCCCTTGTAATACGTCACGGCGTTGGACGCGACACCGAGGTACGCAGTTGACGATGCGACCATATCAAAGGGGTACGTGGCCACCAGCATCTTGCACTGATCGATGCTGGCTGAGAGCGGAAACGACCCGACCGAGATGAAGTAGACATCCGGGCTCTTGGTCACCATCGCGTGGACCGTATGGTTGATCATCCAAAACCCGATCTTGGACACATCGTCCAACCCGCTGGCGACTGGAAAGCTATACTGCGCCGTGAGGTCGGATGCATGCGAGACGGTCGCGAGGGGCGTCAAGAACGCATAGGCGTCCCCGATGTAGTCGTTGATGGCCCAGTTGTTGGTGACGCTATCGATCGCGACAAGCAGAATAACAACAAGCCCGAGGAGCATATCAAAGTGTCGCAAAAGCTTGGCCACACGCGCGCGCGGCGGCTTGACTTGAACCACATACGACGTCGGCCCATTTGGCGCCAGCGGTACCATAGCCGGCCTCGTTTCGCGCCGATGGATTTAGCAAGTGCCAACCGGCGCGTTTCCAACGGATCGGTTTCGTGGTTTTGGATAGTACAGTATCCAGTTTTGGATAGGCGTACTATCCAAGTACACATCTACTTCCGTCGTTCATCTCGTCGCGGGTCGTGTTTGGGAGATTGACAAGTCGTATGCTCTCGGTTGGGGTCGATAATGGGAGTGTATTCCTGCCAGAATGGATGATCCAGCTGCCTCGAACGCCGCGCTCGGGCGTGTCGATCGATGCACTCTCAGCGTCGTTTCCGCGTAAAGCCCTGCAACGACGGAGCGCGGGCGCCATTTTGACCGGTCGCATCAACCGCCGTTGGGCTAGACCGGCCAAGTCGGCATTTTCAAAGTAGAATTGTCTGCAAAATGCAACTTTTAACGTAGCGACATCGATGGTCGATGGTCGGTGGATCCTCGCTCATAGACCAAGTAGTATACCCGTCCCGAGAGATCTACTAGAGTCTGCATCGTGCAAAACGTAGCAACTCCGCGAGTCTTTTTTCTGTGTACAGCAAACCCATGGTATATATATCGTGTAATTAATGTATTCACAATGGAATTTCCGAGCTGCCTCCGTTGATCGTGACGTTAACGCTTCGATTGCATGGGCCACCCACGTCAAGGCGCGACTGCGGACAGCTGCAGCAGCAGGAAGACGCCGTGCATGTCGCGGCCTCGAAAGCGTCCCGAGCTCCATGTATTTTGCAACGGTCTGGAGATGCAGGACACGGAGCCGCATCTGCACTTGGGCGTTAAGGCACAGAGGCCATCTCGGGGTCCTGGGCCAAGAACTAGGTCGTGTACGGCGACCAAGGCCGTTGGAGCTCGGCGAGACGCCAAGATGGACCGTTGTCGTGGGCGTGTCCGTGCGGCCAGGGCCAAGAGGTTGAGCGCATCGAGCTGGCGCAGCGCTTGCAGTCCGTCAACGGTTCACGTGCGACGTCCGGAGCTGATACAGAGTGGCGTTAGCGCCGTATTGTGCAAAAGCTGAAGAGTCGGCGCTACTGGCAGCTGAGCTCGAGATGACGCAGTGTACCGTCGAAAAGGGCTTGCGCTAACATAGTCGTGTTGACCCTCGCGAGTGTCGAGATCGCCATCGTCACAAGCAGCGCCTCGGGATCGATGGACCGTAGCATCATCTGCCGAGATCCAAGCCATAGCGCCACATGGTGTACGCTCGCGACCGGAAGCAGCTGGAGCCCCACCTGGTGCAGATGGACGTCTGACAAGAGCGGCGTCGTCGCGCCCATCCGGTGGCGCTGTTGTGACCTGCAAGTGCAGCGAGACGCTTCGCGGCAGCTCGGGACGCACGAGGTTGCGCGTGTCAAAGGGTGTACATGGCGGCGGTCGTACACGTGTACTGTATCGTAAAGCAGCGGCGTGCCCGTGACGCGCTCGGGCGTGCGCGACAGCATCACGTGCGCAGGTGCAGCGTGGGCCAGTAGTCACGTAGTGGCAGGAAGCCCACGAGCTCGGCGAGCGCGGCCAGCGTCGAGGCTGTGCAGCGCCAGCGTGCGCAAGAAGCCATGCACCATCTCGGGCGCGTTCGCGAAGCACAGGACGCGGCGCGCGCTCGGGCTGCAGCGGCGCGATCGGACCGTCCATCGGCGGCGTGACCACGTGGCAAGTCGGCGGTTGGAATTCTCGCATCAGCGACAAAATGTGGCTATTAGTGGCGAAATATGGCGCATGCCATATTCAACAAAACGGTTGATTTCTCAGGCTGTAGCTCTCGCACAAGGACAGGACATGGCGCGAAGAGGTCCTCTAAGCGTCTTCTATCGCCTGTCAAAGCTTGGGCGATTTCATTTTCAGACGCGATCGCCGCTGTTTCCAGCGTCAGCGCCCGCGCCGTGGCATTTCAACCGATCGTGGATTGGCTAAAAATGAAGAAAAAGGCGCAGCCTGCATTATTTTGTAAAATCTTTTTTATGATGAGAAAATTGTATGGCCACCTCACAGCTTTCAATTGGCATATGCCACGTCTGGGCTGCCGAATCGTGGTCGACATTCGGCACTTTGTTCAAGCTAGGCGCTGCGGGGCACTGCTGCTGCTGAATGCTACCAAACGAGGAAGGCCCCAGAACTAGCTATTTCATAAACGCAGCTCTAAACCTCGACATCAGCCACGAATGGAGCCAAAATGGAACAAAATTCCATCGCGCGTCGAAGCGTCTCATCCGCGTTTGCTGCTCAGTTACTGCACACAGTGGTATCTATAACTCTCGGTGGTGATCAAGTCCATCGCCGCTCGTTTCGAGTGTTTTTGCAATACTTTAACCAAACCATTGAATGTCGTGAACAGCATTGTCCATACCGGTATCTCGTTGTCCACAGGACTGTACAAATCCACCAATCAAATCCGACGAATCGGTTCCTTTTCGTTGTTTTTAGCCAATCCCATGCCATCACAGCCAATGGCAACTTCAACAAGTAGCTGGGTCTGGCGGGAATGGGCAATGCCAGATCCACATTCGCGCTCTGACACCCATGCGTTGGTTGGCTCTGCTGTGCTTGACCCTGTTGAGCACCGCGCAGGTCATCGACGCGGCCGCCTGCACCGACGACGAGACGACGGCGGCGCTTGTGCCGTACAAGGCCGAGCTCGCGCTCAACCTCGCGCTCTGTGGCAACGACGTCGGCTACTCGACAGCGGCGATGGCCAACGGCGACTTTTTCTCGTCGTCGACGACGACGCCGGCGCGCGTGTCGGCCTTTCTCAAGAGCACCAACTGCCGCGCGCTCTTTGTTTTGTATCAAAAAGCCACGAGCAACATGGGATGCACGACCGGCTACCAAGGCGTCACATTCGAGCAGTACGCCGCGACGCTGCTGCCGGCCAGTGGTGCGACACCGACGCCGACGACAGCCAAGCCCGGTACAGCCAACTGCACCGACAACAGCACCATGACGGCCTTTGCCGCCATCGAGCCCGAGCGATCCCGGTTCCAGTCGCGCTGCGCGATCGACATGGGCGACATCCCAGTCGCGTACCTCTACAACAATACGCTCAAGCACAAGATCACCGATACGCAATTTGCAGCGTTTTTAGCCAGTTCCGACTGTGCGGCGGTCGTCGCGGTCGAGAAGAAGGCGTGGGGTGCGATCACGCCGCCTTGCGTCATGTACGACGGTGCGCTGGCGTTTACGACACGCGAGATTAGCACCTGGACGTTTACCGAGTACGCGCAGCGCTTTTACGAACGCAACATCCCGTCAACGACGTCGCCAGCGTCTCGAAGCCCAACGGACGCGCCACGCACGAGCACGAGCACGACCGAGGCGCCTCGACCAGTCGCGCAGTCGGCCGCCGCCCGACGGCCAACGAGCGCTCTACTCGGTCTTGCAGTCCTTTTCGCAGCGACATGGGGTTGTGTGAGCTAGTTGCCCACGGCGAGAACAAATGTAAACTTTATTTTCTTTTCAATTTCTTCCACGAGGTATTATACTAATAGTTCAGGGAATTCCAGGACGACGACGCTATGTAGTAGGACGCTATGAGCGTGTTTTGCGTTATCCTTTCGGGTCCAATACACGTTTCCTACAGAGAGACTGGCAAACGTCGCGCAGATTCGTGGGCGGCTCTAGCTCCTTTGGAGTCGCCGGTGCACGCTTGCGCCCCTGGCAATTGCCCACGACACCACGGAGGTGGGTGGTGGCGAAGGCAACAAGGCAGTGCGGTGCCCTCTAGCTGCACTGGAGCCATTAGACGACCCGTGAGAATCTTCCGACGATGCTAACTTTGCCAACACCCTTGCAAAGGCTGGTGTCGAAGAAGTTCGTCGCGCCTCGAAGCTTTGCCCCCTCTCCAAGTGATATGGATTGCTATTATACATCGTATCGTGCCAGCTCCGATTGTGGTCTGCTGGTGTGTCCACCTCTCTCGCACCAAGCACAGCTCTGGCTCTGGCTTGCAATAACATGGACGGTTGGACTAGTCAAACATAAACACTGCGATATATATATTGTATTGCTCACACAAGTCACCATGGCAGCGGTCAATATGTGCCACATGTCGACACTTCACCACTTCCACTGGACGCACCACTGACCACGGAGCCCAATTGGAGTCGATTTGCTCGCCTTCCACCAATCCGACGACACGAAATCGATCTTTTCAGCCAATCCATGCGCGCGGTCACAGCCGACAGCAACCAGCTACTTGTTGAAGATGCAGTCGCACCAAGATCGAAGTGCACTTTTTCTTTGAGCGAGCCATGCATTGGTATAGCTATCGTTGGCTCGCAGTGCTAAGTCTCTTGCCAAGCGTGGATGCGGCAACGTGCACGGACGCCGAGACCACCGCCGCGCTTGCACCGTACTCGACCGCGATCACCATCGACATTCAGCTCTGCGCCGCCGACATGGGCTACACGCGGGCTGACCTGCTCGCTGGCAAGTTTCTCTCATCGTCGACGACACCAGCGCAAGTGACTGCGTTTCTAAAGAGCGCCAACTGCCGAACGCTCTTCAACTTGTACCAAATCGGCACGAGCTCGCTCTCGTGCTCGACGGGCTACCAAGGCGTGACGTTTGAGCAATTCGCCGCAACGATCATCCCCGGTACGTCGGCCGCACCGGCCACAAGCAAACCGGCGACGGCCGCGCCAGTGACGGCCGCGCCAGTGACAGC
>NW_008246301.1:0-775 GCF_000281045.1 Saprolegnia diclina VS20
GAAGGCATTGCTGTCGCGACGCCCGTCTACTTTGCCACCGGCAACCGCTGCAAAGCCTTTTGGTGGGCCTGTGCGTCATCGCTCGCGGAGCCCCTCGGCGCCATTCTCGCGTTCTTCATCCTCGGAGACGGCCTCAACCCGACCGTGGAAGGTGCTATGTTTGGTCTTGTCGCTGGTATGATGGTGACGCTCTCGATCAAGGAACTGATTCCGTCGGCCGTCAAGTTTTGTCCCGATGGCAACGCTGTCTCGATTGCGATCCTCGGCGGCATGGGCATCATGTCGTTGAGTCTCATCCTCTTTGCGTACGTCGGTGTCTAAGACGCGATACTTTGACTGTCATAGCTAAACCTGTGACGAGCAACGTTGTCCGGACACATTTTCAATATTAGTGCAACCCTAGTCTAGTGTACATACTCTGAGATATTCTCAGTGTTCCGAGGACTTTGGATGCCAATGATCCCGAAGACCGCAACTTTGACTCGGACGTATCACGTTTTGGGTTGCGTTAGCTTCATATAAATAATGAATACATGTACAAATTGCCTCCAAGATGAGATACAATGGAAGTAAAACAGAAGAGTAGTCCAGTGTTAGAGACGAATGCGTTGCGTTGAAGCTGATAGTGGCCTGCAAGGGCTTCTCACTATCTACGATATTGCGCCGTGGCCCCAGTACTGTCTTGGTGACGGCTTGTAAAGTCGAACTTCATGCCAACGATAACGTTATTCGCATCTGCGATGCTATTGTGTCAAACAATTAATTATAGCGTTGT
>NW_008246301.1:3950-4659 GCF_000281045.1 Saprolegnia diclina VS20
GAGCCCCTCGGCGCCATCCTCGCCTTCTTCATTCTTGGTGACGGCCTCAACCCGAATGTTGAGGGTGTCATGTTCGGCCTCGTAACGGGTATGATGGTGACGCTCTCGATCAAGGAGCTGATTCCGTCAGCTGTCAAGTTTTGCCCGGATGGCCATGCCGTCTCGCTTGCAATCCTTGGTGGCATGGCTCTTATGTCGTTGAGTTTGATCCTCTTCGCGTACGTCGGTGTCTAAGTACAGCATCATTCGAGTAGCAGCCTCAACACTTATAACCACTGTAAAAACTTGTTTTGTGATTGCATCAGCATGAGCAAGTTGACTGGTAAGTGCTATGAATTGAAAGGATGTAAGCTCGCGGAACCGCACGCCGAGTGTAGGAAATTAAGCTCTAGACTGCAAAAAACCTTGCCTTGACTAGTGCGATTATCGAGGTCGCCTAGCATTTGACCCGCCACGAGATTGTATTACTCTCAGTATCGTTCCCTCGCAGCTCGCCATTTAGCGCACGCTTGTCCCAATTTTAGAGTCCCTTCCAGCACATCGCGAGGCACACCGTGTGCAAGTATTCAGCTGAGCAATCAAAGACGCAGCGCGAATGTCCGTGGGCTGTCGTTGGCAGTCTCGTACAGCGACGCATGTGTGTCGCGACGATGACCATGCCGGCATATACACATCCGGATACTGTCATTATCCGAATGTAGCTCTACCG
>NW_008246301.1:8934-10122 GCF_000281045.1 Saprolegnia diclina VS20
ACTTGACGGCCGACGGGATAAGCTCCTTGATTGAGAGCGTCACCATCATGCCCGTGACGATACCAAACATGACGCCTTCCACGGTTGGGTTGAGGCCGTCACCGAGGATGAAAAAGGCGAGGATGGCACCGAGAGGCTCCGCGAGTGACGAGCCGCAGGCCCACAAGAACGCCTTCCAGCGGCTGCCGGTGGCAAAGTAGACGGGCGTCGCGACGGCAATGCCTTCCGGGAGGTTGTGCAGCGCAATGCCAATGGCAAGCGTGGCACCGACCTTGAGGTCGCGGACCGCCGCCGTGTACGTGGCGACACCTTCCGGAAGGTTGTGTATCGCAAGCGCAATGGCCGTGAGGACACCAGTGCGGTTCATGGCCGCCTTGTCCTTGTTGGCGAGTAAATCAAAGTCCGCTTCGTTGCGGGGCGTCACAAGAGGCATGTGGCCGTCGACGATTTGCTCGAGGCGCGAGAGATCCGCAACGTCGATCTCGTCCTTGAGATCGGGCGAGAGACGGTGCACGAGCGCATCGAGGAGGTAGATGATGCCGGCGCCAACGGCAAAGCAAATGTTGGTAAAGACCCACGCGTGGCCTTCGCACGTCGGGTCGCACCCGCCAGCCTCGTCAGCGTTGCCAGCCATAAACTGCTCGACCGACTTGCCAAAGATTTCGACAAGCGAGATGAAGAGCATAACGCCGCCCGCGAGCGCAAGCGCGATCGAGAGGTTCTTGGCGTTGGCCATCTTGACCATGGACGCGCTAAAGATGACGAGGCCGCCGAGGCAGGTCGCGGCCGCTGCAGCCCACGTAAGGGCAAATGCGATACCGACTTCTTTTGTGACTTCCGGCATGCTAGTTGTTGGCGACGGTGGTGGCAGTGGTAGTGTAGAGAGGGCAGAGAGTTGACGAATGAGGCAAGATGTGTGGTGCGCTACCCTGAACGTGCAAGCTCATAGAACAACACGGACATTACGTAAGATGGGCCGATACGCCGCCGTCTTCAAGATACGAGGAGTGCGCCGGCACGTCGAAAAAGGAACAACTTGTCAAGAATCGAAAGTTGGAGACTGAACGTGGCCAATAAGAAAACGCGCGTCGTTGGATTGGCTCAAGGCGACGCGCAGAGGATAACGGCAATCGAAACCTATGTTTGGCAACAGGCGCTGTGTCGGGAGTACGCAGGCTTGCTGGTTTC
>NW_008246302.1:0-5425 GCF_000281045.1 Saprolegnia diclina VS20
TGTTAGTAAATCGCCAGTGCCCTTGGTATGAGTAGGTAGAATCCTGAGCGCGCTCTTGGGCTGCTCGTGTATGCTGGTATAGCGACCGAGTGGCCGCAGTGCGGTTGCGTGCGCGATGCTCGCGCTGGAGGCGTAGATGCGAAGGGTGTCAGCGTCTTGGCTAAAGGTAATCGAAGCCATGGTGCGTCGCGCGCCCGACGGCCACCGTCGCGTGCGCCAGCTGATCGTCGCTCGTCGAGGCCGGGCAAGCGTGCGGATGGTGTCGGACTCGTCAATGATGACGCCAGCCACTGAGCGTCTTCCTTGAGGCGCACCGAGCTGGAAATCACCAACGAGAGACTAAGCTTGGGGCCTTGGTTGCCGCGCAGATGCGGCATATGTGGCCGTAAGAAAGCAAGGTACTTGCAGAAGCTTAGCTTTTGGCTGATACTACAAATTCGTGGATGGCTCGAGCCGCTTGCTCTGCGCCTGGATCTTGTAACGTGTGCGTGCTTCCATATCTTGGTCTTCTAGAACGCTCGGCCCTGCGCGGAAAACCTCTTCCACTTCTTGGAAACGGAACGTGTACTTTTCGCGTTAGAATTCCGAGACGGTTCGTGAATACGAGTGGGGTGCGCACTGTTTTCGCAAATGCAGAATTTCACAGTTCATCGTTCGGACGATGGAAGACGTACCGTATACCTCAAAACAACTCACCCACCAAATCGGCCAAAAAAGAGGAAAATTTATGATGTGCAATTTCCCTAAAAATGAGTTATTATGAGGTCTCATCCAAATTGGGCAGTGGTGTGATATTATGATGTGATACAATACGCCGCGTTACAGCTTGTTACACGTTATACATTAAAGATGCTCAAGTAATGAACGTGTTACGGCGTCGTAGCGTAGCTGTTAGAGCTCGCAGTTAGCAGTGCGCGTTGTTGCGGCGCGGGTTCAATTCCTCTTCTTCAGGGGTTTTTGCACGATCCAACTTTTGAAAAAGAGACATCGGCACTGGGAGAGACCTCTGGGAGAGAGACTTGCGTGACCCTGAGCGGTACCGGTACCTAATTAAATTGATGTTCTTCAACTCTCATTCCTACATTGCACCTCGTCCCCCAAGCCAGCATGAACATGACCGCAATTCCCTCCTTTGTGATGATCAACGAGCAAACCTTCTCCGTCATCGACGTCCCCGGCGACGGCAACTGCCTCTTCCACAGCATCGTGGCATCTCGCAACCTCAACTGTGCCAGTGCCGAGAAGCTCCGTGGCCGTCTCTTCGACTTCGCTTCTGGTGAAAATCGAGGGCTTTGTGCTCGCATCCATCATCAACTCGGCGTCCACACCGAGAACTTTGATGTGTTTCTGGCCGGTCTGGCGCAGGACAGGACATGGCGGTCGATGGTGGACGTGTCCATCGTCACTTTGGCGTTCGGTATCGACGTGGAAACCGTCGCCTTCACGACCCGGGGTCTGTTTGTCTTCTCTGCCAAGAGCTATCCGCACCAACACTGTGGCACTCAGGAGAAGGAGCCCTCAGAAGACACGATCCGCGTGTCTTCGTGGACCGGTCGACGACTCACTTTGGCGAAGCCGTCGACGTCTTTGTCAAAGCCGAGTGTGAAGGACGCATCTCCCTCGAGGACATCCGTGAAGGCATGACGAGCATTCACCAAGTCGGCGACATCGCGCTGAGCAAGCCTATCAAGTCTCGACTCCGCGAGCTTTACTACGGTCACCGCATCGACGCCCTGGGCGATGCGACGCCGGGCGATCTCTTTCGCGTCAGACGCGACCGCGTCTTCGGTTTTGTCGAGAAGGTCTACGCCGACATCAAGGACAATCGCACTCGTCGATGGATCGCCGACGCCTACGACACGTGCGGAATGAACCCGTGGGCGACCAACCAAGATCGGTTCAAGGCCCACGTAGACGGCTTGAACATGTCTGCCGCGATGCTCACCAATTTGCAGCCCTTCACCCTCGACTAGGGCAAGGTCAACACCAGCTTCATAAATGTCGTGGTGTGTTATTCTGAGATTTCGAGTCAGCGCTTGACACCATACGGTGCATTATGAAAATTTGGATAGTGAGTTATTGTGAGGGCCAAAATTGGGATTATTTTGTAGTGAGTTATTTTGAGGAAAATCGAGGTTAGGGGTAAAATCGCGAGGTGAGTTGTTTTGAGGTATACGGTACTTGTGGTGCAGCGCACCTGCAGCACCATGTGACCCGTTCGTCTCCCTCGCCTCGTCCCCGTTCTGTATCTCTGCTCGCCTCGTCCCCGTTCTGGTCTTCTCCATGCTGGTCCTGCGTGTCTTTTGTATTACGTGTCTAGGACAATATTGACCAGCTCATCTATAACTACATAATTCACTCTCCAATTTGCATCTCTGTGTTCAAGCCTCCTCTCAGGGCTTGGGTCTCAACACGGCGGTGAAGCACATACTGCTCTCGCTTCCACTCGTCGCTCTACTTGCCCAACAACTCCTCGAGGGCTCTCGTGCCATTTGCCATTTCCATCCCAAGTTGTACCCGTTTCGACGTTGGCGTGCAAAGCGAGGCGGACTGCCTGTACAAGCTCCGCACACGCTTCACCAAGCAACATATCGTCGAGCTCGTGCGCCTGCTCCGCTTGCCTGACGTCATCATCACGGCTGTGGTGAAGCGATCGTTCGACGGAAGAGTGCATGTCGAGCAGAATGTGTGTGTGGTCGGACGACGGCGCGTCGATGAGCCGAATGGCCCCGGTGGTACTCGGTGTGGGCGACGACATTACGAACGAACGTTTGCCGCTGCTCCGACGACCGGACGTAGAGAAGAGGGGCCAACGCCCAAGGACACGCGCGACACGCCCGTGACGGACACGATGCCACAACAGCACCAGCACACGCAGGAAGAGACACCAACTGACCCGGGAGAAGGGTCGCCCGGCAGGTGTTAGGATAAAATAACTCAGTCGACATTTGGATTCCAACCCCACAAGTACCTCGTTCGGCCACATCACCACACGGCGAACCGCTACCGAGCCGAGCCAGTGGAGGCTGTCTGCGTCATGCTCAACCGACATCGGCTTGGCTCAATGGTTATTGTCGTTGTCGTTGTCGTTGTCGAGCAAACGAGACCAACGAGTGCGCATGGCAACAAAATCGGGACGTCCCACTTGCAACAAATTTGCCGGCGCAAAGCGATTTGCGACATTTATAGATGGCCCAATGGGGCGAGGGGGCCCAGTTTCCTGTATGAAGGCTGGATACAGAATTAATACAAGATACGAGGCCATAAGCGCTGTATCCAGCCTTCATACAGGAAACTGGGCGCTACTCACGCTCTACCAAATCCAAGTTTTCTCTCTCAATACATCGATCTGGTAGCTCTATGAAGGCTCCTTTAATAGCCCACGCTATTGTGAAGAAGATGGCCGCGCGGGATTTTGCGTTTTCTCTCTCTTCGTGCGTAAATATGCCATTTTCAGATTCGTATTCAAAAATCAAGTCATTTTGGGGCTTCAAGCGATGCGCGATTTCTCGCGCTACACAACGATCTAGCAGCTCCATGAAGGCTCATTCTAAAGCCTGCAACAATTCAAAGAAGATGGCCGTAAGAGATTTTGCGTTATGACTTTATTCACGAGTAAAGTTGCCTCGTTTCGTCTTGTATAGGGATTATATCTTGGATTTGCCGTCGGTGCGAGCATTACTCACGCTTTGGGCTTGGCCCGGGCAGAGTGGGACGAACCTATTTGCTACCTGCTAATGGGGAGGTATTCTACAAGAACGGAGGGTTTCCTTCTCAGACACAGCCCGAGAAACCTGGTCCATGTGGTTGAAAGGCTTTCTCAAATCAGACCGGTACAATTGTACTGAATAAAGAAACTTGGACTCCGTGAGGAATCGTTCCCGTGGCGCCGGATAAACCGCCTTCCTAAAAAGCATGTCGTGCTCCTCTGGCGCCGACCTGAAATCTCCCCACTCCCCAATTTGATTCATGATGCAGTCAAAGTTGCCTTGTCCAGTACTACAGGTCTGCATTGAGATTGGGTGTCAACCACATGGACGACCGTTTTTATGGCTGTGTCTGAGAAAACCACCGTTCCAATTGAGTATTTCGCGACGACGCAGTCATCATATTCCGGGCAGCCGGCGATGGCAGGACAGCCAGCGCGTGGTCTGGTGGACACGGTCTCCGATGCCGAGTACACTAGTCTACTCGTTCCTAATTTGGAGACGCGTGGAAAGAAAGATGCTGGTGCTCTCGACTTGATCGCCCTTGCCGGCCTCGTCTCCAAGCGTTTCGATCTGAACGTGCCGACGTCTCGAAATGAAACCGTGCTCTTGGCACTGTTTCATTGGGCCCTCGAACACGACACGGCGTTCCGAGGCCGCATCGGCCATGCCGAGCTCGGGCTCTACAAACACACGTCGGTCGCCGAAGCGTCGTTTCCGCTCCTTGATGGCTACCTCACGGCCGACGAAGCAAGCGCAAACGTTCTGTGCAAGCAGTACAAGGACTACAAGTCGAACAACGAGCTCCGAGAGTTCATCAACCACATCGGAGTACAAGCTAAGGCGACTTCCAACGCTACCCTGCCCATTAGCTCGTTCAAGTCCAAACGCTTTGTGCACTCCAAAACGTCGCAGAAGTTGACGCTCCAAGAAATCTTGATGACACATCTCGGCATCGTCAAGATCATCCTGGTTTCCAACTCGACGATCTCGGACCCAGGCGACCACAGTCGAGTCGTTCTGCTCGACTACCAGCGCGCATGGACGTCCAGTTTCAAGGACATCAAGACTGCCAAGGCGATAGTCGAGTTCATCGGTCCCTGGATCAAGTCTCGTCTTGGGATGGGGCCTGCCTTGGACACTGAGTGCGACGACAATGACCGCGACTTTGACCCCGGGACACTGGCGCCGGAAACCTTGAGTATCGCGCTTGACGTTTCAAGTTCCTCGACTCCATCATTCGGCGCGACAATGACGAAGCGAGCACTAAGTCCGACTTCGCATGATCTCACGACGCAAGATGTGTCGTACCACAGCAGGCGGGTCAGGGCGATGGCAGAGCAAGAAGAAGAGAAGGCGCAGCAAGAGCGCGAAAAAACCAAGCAAGAGCGCGAAAAAACCAAGCAAGAGCGCGAAAAAACCAAGCAGGAGGAGGAAAGAACCAAGCAAGAGCGACTTAAAACCATCTTGCTAGAAAAACAATTAACGTAAAATGCCAATTAGTGTCCCGAAAACAGGGTCTCACGCGATTGGCCATATCTCGGGACCCAGGATGGCATGGTACTCGTAAAAACCATCATTGGAAAGAGGAAGGCTTGACCTACACGATAAGCGTGTTAGTTCCAGGCAGATGTCGATGTATCCTATCTATTCCTTCGACAACGGATAATGCATTTGTGGTCGATTGCATCGATTGGATATTTCGGCTCTATGAGATA
>NW_008246302.1:5525-8741 GCF_000281045.1 Saprolegnia diclina VS20
GAAGAAGCGCGTCCTTGAGCGCCTCGTCCGTTAAATAGGTTAGCACTTTGTATCCTTGTACAATTGAATCGAATTTATTGATGGAAATCATCTCAGTTTGCATTTTGGCAGGCAGATGTCGATGTATCCTATCTATTCCTTCGACAACGGATAATGCATTTGTGGTCGATTGCATCGATTGGATATTTCGGCTCTATGAGATAAACTATACTGTGGCCCAACGCTGCCGGTAATGGGAATATCCAGCCCCATCTGGTATTGAGGTCGCAGAGGAGAAATTCCTCGACTGAGTCAGGGAAAGCAATGCAATGACGGAGCCTACCGCAGGAAGGGCGGGCAATTGATTGCCACCAAATTGCGTTTGGGCTGGCGACGGTCATGTCGAGCGGCCGTCTTCCGCCTGAGGGGCCGAGCCAAGAGAAAAACAAGCGTTTCAAAGCCGCCCAATACGTCGTGCTTGAGAGATACCTCGCTCAAGGTGTCACTTCCACAGCGCGCGACGCGGCGCTGCGCCAGTGTATAGCTCAAGAGATTCAAGCCCAGCCCGATCGTGTGCACGTATGTTCCCATGGTTCCGCACGCGATGACGATCTCATGTAATGTGTCACTAGAACTGGTTCAAGAACGAGCACCAGAAGAAGAAGAAGCAAGAACGTGCCGCACGGCCAACGACAGTCGAGAACGCCGCGTCGGCCACCACCAACGACCCTGCTGCCCCAACGTTGGTCGTCAATAGAGAGATTTTGCAAAAGTGCCGTGCCGCTGCCAGAAAAAAAACTTCCGAGAAATAATGCGTGTGCGGCACACCTGTGACATTCGATCATGCAAATCCGATGCCGCAGCAATTCTTCGGTCATTGCTGCCGTAGCCAGCAAACACTTTCGACGCCTTTTTACGAAGTATTTTTATTCAGTTTTGCGCTTGTTTTATTTAATTGCGCGCGCGGTCATTTCACGATGTCATCTGACGCGGGCACGGCGGAGACAACAGACGCGGGCACGACGGAGACAAATGACTCGGGCACGACGGAGACAACAAGGCGGCGCAACTGGAACGACGAAGAGGACGTCATGTTACTGCGACAGATCTCAGCCGACCGCCCGTTCGCCCAACATCACGGCCGGCTTCGTATGGCATGGGCAAAGGTAGCTAATACGCTCATGTCATGCGAGGAGTTTACTCGCGAAGTCGATGCCAAGAAGATCCAGAACCGCTTCAGCGCCCTCCTCGAAGCCCACAAAGCATTCAACAAAGGGTCTGCTGCGAAGTCGGGTGTGGACGAGGACGAAACGGAGAAGATCATGCTACTTGACGACCTGACCCAGCAATACGCGGAAGCAAAGGCCAAGGCGGCAGAGCTTATCGAAGAAAAGAAGGCCAAGAACAACGAGTCCGAGACCGTCGGCCAACTCGTTCGCGACCGTGCCATGACGACGTGCACCAAGCGCAAGGCCGAGGATCCTCCCGCACGACGAAACGCCGACACGGGTGTGCTCGAGTTCTTGAAGCGTGAGTCCGACAACGCCAAGGAGTTCCAAGCCGAATCGCTCAAGCTCCAGCGCCTCCATTTTGAGGCAGACTTAGCCGAGCGCCGACGGGAACGCAACGACCTTCGAGAAGAGCGCCAGCGCCAACGAGAGGACGATGAGCGACGGCGTCGCGAAGAGCGTGAGGAAGCACGCGCCGAGCGAAAGGCCGTCGAGCGTCGTGAGGAGCGTCGGTACCAGCTGCACTTAGCAGAATTAGAGACGCGGAAGCTCGAACTGGAGATGATGCTTAAGCGGCAGGGATAAACTCGACTGAACACGACGTTTCAAAGCATGAATTTCGTCCATTATATCGTTAACGGGACAAGTATTCTTCAAGTGTCGGAGGCACCAGACCAAAGTAGTCCGAGGTTTGATTACCGCCGTAATAGCAGCAGTTGAGGTTAGTGAGGAACATCGCGACCTTGACAATCTTGCCGACGGGACTAAGCATGATCTTTTGTTGCGGTGTGAACTGGAGGCTTGCCCATAGCGTCTTCATGCGACCGAAGTTCCACTCGACCGACTGGCGCACTTGGCTCATGCTGCGGTTGAACTCCTTCTTTTGCCAGTTGACGTTGTTGCCCTTGTAGCCGACCATGACCCAGTTGGAGATCCCGTACGCCGGGTCGCCGTAGATCATGAAGTCGTTTAACGTTTGAGGTCGGCCTTCGACGGTGCGGATTTGACCTCGCTCTTCTTCATCCGCGTCCTCGCCGTCCGCGCCTTCTTCAAACGTCAGAGATTGGCCTTCAAAGAACTGGAGGAGCTTGCTGAAGCGCATCACCGTCGTGTCATGGCGTCGTCCTTCAACGGGGCCGTACACGTGGATGCAAAGCCCGTCGGGGGCCGTAAGGCCTTGGTAAACGAGGCAGTGGCGACGCTTGTGGCCGCTGTAGATCAACCGTTGCAGATTCATGTCGGGCTCTGGTGCCGAGGCTGCCGAGATACGACACGTCGGGACCTTGGTGCCGTCGACGAACGCAAAGACATTTGTGGTCGGAGCGCCGCGGCGATGAATCGCCTCCGCGTACGCTTGGATACGCTGGCGGTCGACGACCTTGGCAAAGTAGATGATATCCCACCATGTCCTGTAGATCAGATCCACGACGTAGTAAAAGATCCGACAGAGTTGCGGACGAGAACGACCGAACGTACTCATCATGTCGTAGTACGTCGTTGGAAACCTCAACCGATACAGAACGATGCAAAGTGATTCGTCACCTAGCACGCGGTACCGGTCCACCGTTACGATGACGTGGGGGATACCAAGTTGCGTTCTCAGGCGTTGAATGCCGTCGACATCGAACCGAAAGGAAAGGACAGCGTCGGCGTCGCTCATCTCTAGGAGTTTGAAGCGGACGTCGGGAACCAGAGGTCGCTCTACAGAGCGGGACAAAAGCACTGCGAGCGCCATACGAGCATACGGCTTATCGCGGTTCTTCCGATACCACCGCAGCAGCAAGAGGTGCATGGGCTTCATCTGCGCGCGAAATCAAACTGATGTCCCCGGATAAGTAATTCATTATCCGGATGATCAGCTGGCAGGGCAAATGGTTGGTTTGCAAAATCACAATTCTGGTTTGCCAGGCCCTTGGCACTCCTGAAAATTTGCGACAATCGGAGGAATGGCAACGGTACGACACGATTTGCAAAATCTCTCTAATGCCGCGTCGGCCACCACCAACGA
>NW_008246303.1:0-5660 GCF_000281045.1 Saprolegnia diclina VS20
ATGGTAGAGCGTTTGACAATGCTTCAGTTGCACTCATGATGAGACGTGTGCGGGTGACTTTGATTCGTTCAAGAGGCTGCGTGGCCTCTGTCGGCATTACACAGTCCGCCGTCGTGTTTGGGTGTCGACACGCGCCGCCATGAGCCTCCTGGGTACAGTACTAGTACACCCACTCTGTACATATCTCGGTACAGTGTAGTGCCATGGCAGGACCTCCGGTCATCCGGGGGGGTCAAGGCTTACCCTAGGGTAGACCCGCCATGATGGCCGCCACCCGCCCCTCATACATCCCTGTTTGTAGATTTTCCCTGGGGTACGAGACCGCAGCCCAGCCCTCAGACCCTAGGACCGGATATGTACCGGATTATTGCCGGATAAAACAGATAACCTTCACTCATGAGTGATGGTCCTCGGTGTGTCACACCGCTCCAGGAAATGCTCAATTGCGAGGAGAAAGACGTCTTCTATCGCCACAACGAAGTGGCGTTCGGGTACAATATCCTATGCAAGCATTATACCCAACGTTTTGTCTCCAACACAGCAGCGTACAATGCTCTGGAAGTGTCCCGGGGGTCATGCGCCAGCCTAGGGTAGGGTCAGGATAGGCCCAGACCCCCACCCTCAGAGCTCTTTGGGACCCTAGGGTAGGCCCTCCGACCCCAAGGCCCCCCGAGGTTTTGCCCAGGCTTTTGTAACAGATACATGGGTGCCATGGGCAAGGTTGTTTATTTAGCAAATATCTTTTTATTGTAATATGGATATGCGTATATATGCGTATATATACTTCGCGTGAAATTACAAATCCAGTATATACTCTGCGTGCTTTGCTGCTTGGCCTTCTACATGGCCATGTAGGCTGAGTAAAATAGGCTAGGTGCCTCTACATGGTCATGTAGGGTGAGTAAATGCAGTCGGGTACGGTGCGGTGGGTGATTCTATCGCTTTGCGCACCCTTATCCTCCGCCACCCCCGACAATTAATATTTACTCTCTAAACATTATATTTCTTTGGCAGCTTGCGTGGACAGCCTGCCACGTCATGGTATTATATACCATTTATAATTCTTATATAAGTCAAATAAACTATATATGCGTATTTGATACAGAAATCCAGTATTTGCCCAACCTTGCCATGGGGTTGCCATGGCAGCATCCTCGTATTCGGACAGCTCCTCTCCTCTACCGGTACTAGTTGCGAATCCAGGGAGGCGAGTTAGTGGGTCGTTGCAATAACCTGGCACGCGACAATTGTCGCGCAAATGGCTCTGGGACGATGAACTGCCTCTTCCACAGCATCGTGGCATCTCGCAACCTCAACTGTGCCATTGCCGAGGAGCTCCGTGGCCGTCTCTTCGACTTCGCTTCTGGTAAAAATCGAGGGCTTTGTGCTCGCATCCATCATCACTCGGTGTCCACACCGAGAACTTCGATGAGTTTCTGGCCGGTCTGGCGCAGAACAGGACATGGCGGTCGACAGTGGACGTGCATCGTCACTTTGGCGTTCGGTATCGACGTGGAAACCGTCGCCTTCACGGCCCGGGGTCTGTTTGTTTTCTCTGCCAAGAGCTATCTACACCAACACTGTGGCACTCGGGAGAAGGAGCCCTCAGAAGACACGATCCGCGTGTCATCGTGGACCGGTCGACGACTCACTTTGGCGAAGCCGTCGACGTCTTTGTCAAATACGAGTGTGAAGGAGCGCGATATCTCCCTCGAGTACATCCGTCCTCGAGTACATCCGTGAAGGCATGACGAGCATCCACCAAGTCGGCGACATCGCGCTGAACAAGCCTATTAAGTCTAGACTCCGCGAGCTTTACTAAGGTCATCGCATCGACGCCCTGGACAATGCGACGCCGGGCGATCTCTTTCGCGTCAGACGCGACCGCGTCTTCGGTTTTGTCGAGAAGGTCTACGCCGACATCATCAAGGACAATCGCACTCGTCGATGGATCGCCGATGCCTACGACATGTGCGGAATGAACCCGTGGGCGACCAACCAAGATCGGTTCAAAGCCAACCTAGACGGCTTAAACATGACTGGCGCGTACGAGTCGATGCTCACCAATTTGCAGCCCCTCACCCTCGACTAGGGCAAGGTTAACACCAGCTTCACAAATGTCGTGGTGTGTTATTCTGAGACTTCGAGTCAGCGCTTGACACCATACGGTGCATTATGAAAATTTGGATAGTGAGTTATTGTGAGGGCCAAAATTGGGATTATTTTGTAGTGAGTTATTTTGAGGAAAATCGAGGTTAGGGGTAAAATCGCGAGGTGAGTTGTTTTGAGGTATACGGTAGAAAGGACGTCGTGCTGCAGGCAGAACGCTACGACGCGGTATGCTCCTATATTATGGCACGTTTGCCTCTATTAATATTTCATATGCCAGTGTCGCAGTCGCCCTTTAGTAGTACCATGACAGATCCTCGTATCAGCACCTTTCCTCCACCGGTACTAGCGATTGCAATAACCTGGCACGCGCCAATTGTTGCGCAAATGGCTCTGTGACGATGTAGAAAGGACGGCGTACTCGCACTGCAGAACGCTACGACGCGTTATGCTCCGATATGTTTGCCTCTATTTCATTCGCCAGTGTCGCAGTCGCCCTTTGGCGCTCGATTATTCCTCCATGTTGGTATCTTGGTCGAGCTGGACTGCACTGGACTCTCATTCAGGACCGAGTCCTGCGTGAGAGCCACGTTGGGGGGCGTCCTGAGCTCCGGCATCGGGCTCGTCACCGCCGTCGCCTCTTCCACAGCCGACTTCATGATCGTCATGTTCCTATACCAAGACCGAGCTTTCTGGGGGCAACAACCGTGTTGGCTTACGCCGTGAGATCAACGCCCAAGCTTTTGCGGGTGTTCATGGAGGTGTCGTCATCAGCGTTGCATCGTTGTTGCCTTGCTCGCCTGAAAGCCGGGTGTTGTCAGCTTGGTTCACCCTGGCACACAAGACCTCCTCTTCCACGTCAATCGAATCGAATGAACCGTGCCGATGGTCAATGGTGGCGATGCCGACGAGCTATGCCGAGTTATGCCGACGACGGCGGCGTCCATCTTTAGCGTGTACTAGTAGATGACCGGGAGGAGTTGCCAAAGACGTACGTTGGGACGTGCTCGAAGCGCGCCACCGAAAAGGTCGCGTCCAGTACGTCGAGGTCAGCTCGGGCCGGGAACTGGAGCTTGCGCGAGCATAAAATAAGCGAGCGCCCAGTAGAAAGCTGTGTTGGTCTTGGTGAGCGGCTGCGCGCGAGAAAAGTTCCGCGCTCCACAAAACGCGGCGCGGATCGGCTGTGAGCGAGAACATGCATGGACGCGCGCCAATTTTTCGGTGAGCATAGAGACGACACCAAACTCGAGGTTCTAAACGAGGCCGCTTGCGCCGAAAACTTGACGGATCATGGATGGGTCGCCTTCTCGTTGACGACGTTTTGGTTCCAGTGTTACGAGCATGTCAATGTTTAACGCGAGCTTGGTGCATCGAGCCGTGACGGGACATCGAGCTCGATGAGGATACATTCGTCGATGCACACTTGGAGTTGAAGCACCCAAAGGGAAGCATGAGCCGAGTTGTGCTAAAAATGATGCTGCTCGGAGATACGCCTTGGGCGAGCCGCGTGATCGCGTTGCCCACACGTCGGTGAAGCTGCACTAGCCGGTGGGAGCCGAGAGACTGATACCGATACGTGTAGCGCCAACTGAAAAGTGGTTGCTGTCAGCTGCACAACCCCGCAGGTGTCGAGAAAACTGCAGCAGTGGCACCCGATGTGCCCATCACGTCCGCGCTTGTTGGAGCTGTCGCATGTAACCAGGTTATGTACCTCTGCCCGTAACCAAGTGATGCCCGCTGCTACGTCGGCCAAGCGTAGCCACGAGAGCAGTGGTAGGATGTCCTTGCGGAAGTGTGAATGTTTGAACGACTCGCCGCTCGAAAAAGACAAGACGTGTAAGACGTCCGTCTGCCGAGAGAGGTTGGAGGCTCATCTTCTCGAGGCCGAGTGGGCAGCAGCTACCGCATTAATCCTTCTCTAAAAAATCGTCGGTGCAGATTGGCGTGGTGCCGGCAGGTACAGTCCCTTCCCATTGACGTTTGCATCAGAACCATCAAGTCGGTTCTTGACAAAAATGCTTGACAGCATGTCATCATACCGCCCTCCACTCGTGTGAAGATGCACACAGACCAAGAAGCGTTTGCCTCAATCACGTCCGAAACGCCTTGACAGTCAGTGGCGAATAACTCGGCCGCGCCCGAAGACGCAACCACGAGTCACCGCATCGTCATGACTGGAGAGGCATTCGACAGTCATTGGAGCCCTTCCACAGTCGTTGGAATCTCCCACAGTCCTCTCCCATGCTCCTCCTGGTCGTCCTCGACGCTGAAATCGCTCCGGACATTTGCGGACGAAACGTACGGACAAAAGTTTCTGTCCACTTGTTTTGCCGTGTACGTCCGTGTCCAGTCCGATATTTATCCCAACTTATTCTGTCCGTCCATGTCCGTCCGGTATCCAGAGGCGCCTCGCCATGTCCGTCCGTGTACGTAAAAACGGACGGACACCGACGTACAGCTTCAGACGTACCAAGGGATATAATATTAATAACTAGAGATATGACATCCCTTGAGACGTACGGACTGGACGACTTTGCAGATCTCTGCCTCTTGTCGTACTACTCGATGACGGTGCTTTGGGACGTGACCAACTTGATGCGCGCGGAGCCCGTGACGCCAGGGTGCAGAGCTGTTGGCGCGGAGGTACATCGGTACGGGATACCCGATCTTAATCGGCTGCGGACTCGCACGGTTAGCAGCAACCAGCACCGACGAGCGCCGCGATGAGCGAGACCATGGTGTCGGCTGTTGGAGTGAGAATGAGGATGAGTGCTCCTATGGTGCTTTCATGAGGAGGAGCGAGACACGAGGCCGCCGCCTCGGAGGTCCACGGAGACCGAACGGTGGAGTACGACATGGACCGTTCCGGACATCAAGTTCACACAATTCAGTCAATCCAGAAGTTGGTCGTATTATTAGTCGAGAGACACTGCCGTGCCTCTACGGAGTCGACTAAACGACTAGTATACTGACTAGGCTACTAAACCACTAAACCGAGGGAAAAACCTCTACTGTAGTAGCCCCTGGAGATGAAAAACCTTGGAGCGACAACACACCAAGACCGGGTGTTGCGCTATCTACGAGCGTGGAGCAGAGATCCGGAGATCACATACTCCAACACGGGAGGCGCACGTGGAAAAATCAAAAGTGAACTCGTTGGCGATGCGCAAGCAACTGGGTTGTTCAAAGGTTCAAGGCCGGAATATACTATAATAGTATGAGCTCCTGTATGACGGTTGAAGCGGGAATGCCGGACACACATGGAGCGCACCCGTTATTTGCACGGGCCCAGTCACGGGCACATACTAGTGACGTGCGGTTAGGTAGTACAGATAGCAATTCTTGATTGTAGTATGTTTAATTGCACTTCCTTGTGCAAGTACTAGTAGTATCCCCCAACTGAGCTGGCTTAGATCTGCGGCACGAGCTCGATACGCTGGTTGTCGTTGCCGGCAATGCACGTCCACGTTTGCACGTTGTGGTGCGGGTCCGTCGGGTCCACGTCCAGGCACTGCCCCGTATGGGTCGCGTGCTCGACCTTGCCGTTGGTG
>NW_008246303.1:7695-8232 GCF_000281045.1 Saprolegnia diclina VS20
CTCGAGCGAAATGCAAAGTGGTGCTGCATCGCAACTGGTGCAAGCTGTCGTGTGTAACTCGGTCACGCACGAGATCCGTTGTCAAGATGGTCACAATGGGCGACGGTATTAAGGTATGCAGGCCACGAGGGAGTGATCTGAGAAGATCTGAGTTTGCATCGCTGCCGTGGAAAGGCGCCGTTAGTTGTTGTCGTTAGTCGTTCCCCTATTCCGACGCGTTGGCACCATCACGAACCAGATCACGAACTGTCGTTGAAAAGGTTGGGTGGGATGGTATCGGCCTCTGTCGGCGTTGCACAGTCCGCCGTCGTGTTTGGGTGTCGGCACGCGCCAAGGGATATAACCCTTGGCACGCGCCGTCCATGAGCCTCCTAGGTGCACCCACACTGTACATATCTCGGTAGTGCCATGGCAGCATCCTCGTATCAGCACCTTTCCTCCGCCGGTACTAGCGATTGCAATAACCTGTCACGCGCCAATTGTTGCGCAAATGGCTCTGTGACGATGTAGAAAGGACGGCGTACTCGCACTGCAGAA
>NW_008246304.1:0-8086 GCF_000281045.1 Saprolegnia diclina VS20
GACGACGATCGTGATTGCGCACCGCCTCTCGACGATCCGGAACGCCGACAAGATCTGCGTCGTGAGCGGCGGCCGCATCGCAGAGCAAGGCACACACGACGAGCTCATGCGTCTCAACGGCATCTACACGCGACTTAGTTTGCAGAGATAGATCCAAGTCTCAACACAATCTAATCGACTACCATACCATTGATTTGTATTGAGTTGTACAACAGTCTGCAGAAGATAGAGGCTTTATCGTATTCTTGGTTGGAGCAATTCTTAAAGCAATGAGTTGGTGCCTTCGTGGACCCAGTGGCGGACACCCAGGTTTGCTCTCGCCCATAGTCTGCTCGTGTGGCTCACCTCGGCGCTATTGGCTACGCTGACTCCAGTCCAAGCCACCATCTCAGTCGACCCCATTTGTTCGTCTGTCTCGCTCGACCAACAAGTACAGTGTGTGGTGGGCACTGTCTACATTGGATCTGTGGCGCGGCTACTGCTACTGATTGGGGTCGTCGTCGGCTGCAACGGCGTCTGCTACAGTGTCGCTCGCCGGCGCTTCCCGCACGATACGGGCGTGCGGTCGCCCTCGCTCCTGCTCTGCAGTGGTGCCACGTATCTCTTGAAACACAACTTCGTTTTAAGATACTTCGTTCCTTAGGCTAGGTAGAGACCAGCGAGAGACAGTTTCTTGCAGCGATGACGTGGCAGTCTACGACGCAAGCGTCGTTTCAGACGAAACCGCCAGCTTCGGGTGGCCGTTAGTTGAGACAGCAATCGTGCCTCTTGGAACCGACGGGCTTCTAACATCATGCGTGTCCATCCGGCAGGGGACATGACGTCGATCCGGCGCTCCTTTGTGCCTCTTGTCGTGGCCAGTCTTTGGTTCGTAGCAAGTGTGGCACTCAGCTTTCACTACCTCGGTGTTGTGCAGCCACTGCTTGCTAGCGACCTTCTCTGGCTCGATTACAATACAACGGGGTATCAGGCGTTCGTCATTGACCTGCTCAATCAAGTACTCGAGACCGCCCCCGACGCGTCCACCGTCGATATCGGCGCGGTGGCCATCGAAAGATCGTACGCACTTCCGGTGATCGAAACCATCGTCCACCCAACGTATGCAATGTCCCTCTTGACGGCCAAGCTTACTGGTTTGGACTACGCGATCGCGAGTCTTCGCAACACCACTATCGAGAAGCTGCTCTCGCTTCCAACGCAGTACTGCTATGTCGACTTTGCCCGAGTCTTTGAGATGGCCCACACGGCAGAGCGCCAAGCTCGATGCAACACCCAGTATACAGCCAATGGTGCCGTGTATCTTGACGCCATTTTGCGCAACACGGACGGGCACGTATTTCTCAAAGCGTTTGGCGGCCCCAACAGTCCCTTGTCAGTGGCTCTACTCCACGACCTTGAAGCCTCAACTGTAGGCCAACTCTGGTTACAGGCAGTCGCGTCGGTGGCCACAACCGTATCCCAAGAAGCTTTTCTGTGGCAGTCGCACGGTATCACCAACTTTCGCTACCAGTGGCAAAATCGGCATCTCCCGGGCTTGGTCGAAACGGCGACGCTCGTCAACGCGCTTGGGCTCATCGAGTCCGTATCGCTTAAGAGTATCGCATACAGCGAGGGTCCCGGGACGTCAAGTGTCTTTAGCAGTGCGTTCTCCTTGGGTGTCGAGTACGCTGGTCACTGCAACAAGAGCCTTCTCCGCAGCACGTCTGAGCATGCTTGGAAAGGGCCGTGTGCTACCTTGGAGAGTTATGCGACCAAATTGCCTCTTACCATTCAACAGACTTTGCTCCGGAATGCTCTTGGACCATTCTTCACGATCGACCTCTACGTTGTCCCGCCGCCCCGCTCTCTTGTCTCACTTGCGACAGTCCTGTCGGCGACGATCTTGGATGCACTCGACGACACGACCGCCGAGGCTTTTCATTCTATTGAAGCACTCTTTGCAACTCCAACACCGCCAGCTTGGTCCATGAACGATCTTGTGTTTTATGGCGGGAACCCGTTTTGTCTCGATGGAGCGACGTCAAATATGTACTCACTTGCATCATTTTTAACCACGGATGCGTGCCTCACGCCCATCGGCTCGTATGTGTTTATCGATTCGCGACCCATGCTCATGGCGCTTGCGCTTGTCAACGACTCGATCGACAGTATTTGCGCGCTGAGTGCTTCTATGTCAGACTGGTGCTCGTCGTCGCTGCACCAAGCGACCGTGCTCCACCCAAAGTTGCATGTCGATCCACACCACGTGCAAGCCGCCATGACCGCGCTTTCGAGCCTCAATGTGGGACTCGTTCAGTTTGCCTCGGATCTCAACCAAACCGCATGGATGCTGCTGGTGCAGCCCCTTTTAGAGCCGCCATTTTCCTTCTATGGCTGGACCCTGCTCTTCGAGTGGGTGGCGGGCGTCCGTGAGGTTGTGTCACTTGAAGGTGATACGGGAACGCTTGTTTTGATCTCGGAGGCATACGATACGATACCAACGACTTCTCCGGCGTCTCGTTCGTTGAGCCGCGCTTCCATGGGTGTCTACTACCTTGTCGTGTATATGACATTGGTCATGAGTGGATTGGCTCTAGTGTGCACGCTGTTTGCTATCGCGCACCGACAGCATGAATCCGCCATGAACATTGTCTTCTTCTGGCGCGTTGCGGCGTCCACGTGGCTGGGTCGCCCCCTGCTTCTATTGCGAGGCATGGTAGCAATCGTGTTGCTCAGCTCAGCGCCGATCCGCATCACCCGCTCACACAATCTGTACACGCAGCTTGAGCTTCCGAACCGATCGGCCGTCGAGACCTGTGCCTTGTCGTGGGAGGCCACCTACGTCGGCTACGTTTTTCACGAACTTCTTTTGCCGCTGACACACCGCGGTGCGCACGCGGCTGCGATCTTGAGCACAAGTCTACTGACCCTTGTGTACATACTTGTCGCTATGTTCTGGCCCGTCTCTGTTGTGACCTCGATTGAGCGTGTCTGTGCTCCGCAAGACGCTACTGGTGTCATTAGCATTAGCTGCATCAGTGCTACCGTCGCCATTGGAAGCGGCCACCGCCTCTTGCTTTTGGTAGCTCTTGCCTGTAGCATGATTGTGCTCTTGACGGTTTTCTGCCGTTGGACTAAGGATACTGTGCTGGCTTCGCAGACATCGCTGCTTGTGCCTGGTTCAGGCCTTGCCTTCTTCAGTCAGCGCCATGAAGTACTGACAGGCGGAGCAGAAGGCATTTGCATGGGTCTCATCCATGGACGAAATGGGCTCATCTTTGACGTCAAGTTGTGGACTCTCATTCGACCGACGACTCTCGACTCACTGTCGCCCGTCTTGCCCTTTTATGGCCCTTCTACTGTCAGTGCCCCGAAATCTGGACCTCGGGAGTGTTTCCGAGGCATTTGGCGACGGAAGGCGTTGTTTTGGCTCCTGGCTGGTGCACTTTACGTCAGTCTGGACATTAGCAGCAGTATTTCATACCTCGACGTTGTGGAATCCACGCTCCAGAATGACCTCATTTGGCCTCGCTTTAGCATGGCGGGGTCGCATGTTTTGCTGGCCAACTACCTCAAAGAGCAGTCGCAGCTGCGTCGTATGGACACCACGCTCGATCGCATTAATGGTCTTGGCGCGTTCGATGCCGCGCACGCAACGCTTGTGTCGCCAATACAACAAGGCGCAAAAGTCCAGTACGCGTCCTTGACCTCACTCCACGATGCTATCTCGGGACTGCGCAACGTCAGCAGCGCTACTGGTGTAAACGTTTTCTCCCAGTATTGCTACCTCGACTTTGAACGAAAATGGGAAATGGCCAACTCGATCCGGCGCCAAAACCGATGTGAATCGATGGTTCATAACGGCGCTGTCTTCCTCGCCTCGCTCTTGCGGAACGTCAACATCACCAAGGATTGGGCTGCAGAATTTGAGATTGCCTTTGCGTCCGACCTGCGGCATTCGACCGCTGGCCAAGCTTTTCTGTCGACCATCTACCCGCCGTACCTCGAGCTAGACGACGAGGTCGCGTATTGGTCGTCCAAGAACATCACCTCGTACAAGCTCCAGTGGCAAAACTACAAGTCAATCGGGTTTGCCAGCTCGTATCAAATGGTGAATGCGTATGGCGCAGCCTACGCCTTCACGCTAGAGTCCACGGTGAGCGTTTTCCGCTTGACAAGTGCAACTTCGTACACGATGTACTGGGCGTTGGACAACGACCTAAGGGGCGTGTCGTCGAACCGGACTCGCATGAGCGGACTTGGCCTTCTACGCGCCAGTAGTCGCTTTGCCTTCCAAAACATATCACTGCAAGACGTGTTAATTGAAGATGGGTATTTGCCGCAACCGCCATGGAGTGCCACGTACGACCTCGTGGCGTCGCATCTCGGTCCGTTTGGGTCCATCGACATGGTGTTCGTCCCGCCACCTTTCGTGCTGCGTCAAGCGATCGCTGCCTTCAATCGCGTCATGGCAGACGCCCGACAAGCGCACACGGCGGCTTACATGAGCATCCCGGCCACGCACGCCGTGCAGCCTGCGCCACGCACATGGAAGCACGTTCTCTGGGCCGTGGCTGGCTCGCTATTGTGTCCTGACCAGCCGGCCATCCACCTCGTTCGCCTCGAAACGCTCACGGGTGCCGATCGCTACGACGCTACGTGCACCGACAGTCGCCAACGTGTTGGTCTCGTGCCATCCCGCAACCAATATCTCTTTGCAACGTCCGTGGCCAACCTCTCAGCATCAATGACCGACGTCGCTGCACTCTGCGCACTCGACAGTAATCTCTCGACGTGCATGGATGGCGTCCAGAAAAGTGTTGCGTTCCTATCGCTGGTCCCCCGACTTCCGAACGATCGTCAAACGTTGGTTGATGCCGTGGACGATCTGTTCATTGAATGGGTGCAGTTTGGTCAAGAGAACGAAGCGGCTTCCGTGGCGCTGTACCATACACGGCTGCTCGACCCGTCAGATGCGAGCTTTGACTACTTTGCTTGGCTCTTCTTCTACGATTGGGTGCTGGGGCGCCGTGAAGTCATTTCGTTTCAAGGGGACCGCGGCACGCTCACTGTCATGGGCGACACGCTACCCGACCAGATGCACGCTGTGGATGCCTCGCAGGTACACACCGTCTTTGCCCTCTACGCGCGGTATGCGGTGCAGTACGTCACAAGCTCCATCTTGGCGCTCGCGATGCTCTCTCTTGTCTACTTGGTGTTAGCAAAAGGCGCGATTGAAGGGCGCAATCTCCTCAAGCTCAGTCGCATCGGTGGCTTTGTCTGGGTCGGACGGCCCCTCATTGGCCTTCGCAGCATCACCGCCCTCGGTCTTCTCTCAACGGCCTCCATCGAGCTTGTTACCGCTGACCAGCTGAGCTATTTCGCACCGCGACCGATCCCTTGGTACACGACGTGCCTCGCCGCCAACGAAGTCACGTGGCTGGTCAATATCGTGAGTGACTTGATGCTTCCGTGGACCCAGTGGCGGACACCCAGGTTTGCTCTCGCCCATAGTCTGCTCGTGTGGCTCACCTCGGCGCTATTGGCTACGCTGACTCCAGTCCAAGCCACCATCTCAGTCGACCCCATTTGTTCGTCTGTCTCGCTCGACCAACAAGTACAGTGTGTGGTGGGCACTGTCTACATTGGATCTGTGGCGCGGCTACTGCTACTGATTGGGGTCGTCGTCGGCTGCAACGGCGTCTGCTACAGTGTCGCTCGCTGGCGCTTCCCGCACGATACGGGCGTGCGGTCGCCCTCGCTCCTGCTCTGCAGTGGTGCCACGTATCTCTTGAAACACAACGACTGGATCCAAGACAACGTGTACTACATGGATCGCGCGTCGGCTGCGCTAAACGGGCTCCTGAGTGTGCAATGGCGCAGCGATACGTTCTACGTGCTCGACGTCAAGGCGTGGCGATTGCATCGACTAGCCCATGCCAAGGGGACCCTCAGTAACGACGCTCGCCTGCGTCGCGCGTTGCCCTTGGCAGCGACGATACATCCATAGCTTGTCCGACTTGTCTCTTTCAAAAGTACACTGGACACGAGCGAAACCAAATCCAGTTAATATACGAGGACCGGTATGTTGAGTGCTCGTAGAAGCACCCGGTCGTGCAGTGTGGCACGGGTTGGCATCACGCCGACATCTGCAGCGATGACGCTACATCGATAGGCAGCAATCGGGAGTTCACCCCGCATGCATTCCGTCCCATGATCGTGGTAAGAGTTGGAAGAACCACCAACGCTCTCGTTGTCGGCGCCCAACGACGTTCGTCGCGCCATCTGATCCTGCTTGTGGACGGTTAGCTAATCGTTGAGGACGCAAGCGATCCTTGTACTGACTGGTATCGTCGTTATAGCACCCTCGCGCTAGCGCTAGAAGCTCCATTCTAGGCTCTTGCTACACTGGCATCCGATATCTATGCAAGCAAGGGTATCGAATTAGGGGCCAAGTGCGTGGCTACTTGGACGACCGTTGGCATCACGTGGCGTCTAGAAAGGGCAATCGCGCTGATCATTGCAGCCAGATCGGGACCATAAACTTCGGATTACACGCTTCGAAACCATTTACCTCTCAACATCCATATATTGAAATCGCATACGAACTTGTTATTTGTAGTCTTCAAACCTTCCAGAATAGATATATTGACCGTGTCATGCCCAAACGCAGCTCGAAGTTCAAGAACGAAGCATTGGCGATCTTCCGCAAATGGCAACTTGGTTGCCATTCTCACATTGGCAGCATGGACGACAAGCAGCCGGACGCCAAGGACAACTACCACGTCGTCGAGACGCCGCGTGACGGCAAGGACCCGGCGATCGAGGTCGACGCCAAGCCCACGCCGGACGACGACGCCAGCGAGCACGCGTTCTCGTTCTTTGCGCTCTACCGGTACGCCGACAAGACGGACGCGGTCCTGATGGTCATTGGCATGGCGCTCTCGATCGTCAACGGCGTCGTCTTCCCGCTCATGGCGATCCTCTTTGGGAATGCCATCAACTATTTTTCCCCATATGACCAAGATGGCATCAACGAGACGTGCCTCAACTACCTCATCCTCGCGATCGTCATTTTCGTCGCGGGCTACGGCTCGTACACGTGCTTTGCGATTACGGCCGAGCGCCAAATGCGGTCGCTGCGCCGCGAAGTCCTCAAGCACATCATGTACCAAGAGATTGGGTGGTACGACCAGCGCGACGCCAGCGAGCTCGCTTCGCGCATCTCCGGCGATACCGTCAAGATCAAGGAAGGCATGGCGTCCAAGCTCGGCGAAGCCGTTCAGTTCACGTGCCAGTTTGTCAGTGGGTACATCATTGGCTTTGTCAAGGGCTGGAACGTCGCGCTCGTCATGTGCGCGGTCATGCCCATGATGGCGATCACCATGACGTTCCTCATCAAGCGCCTCCGCGACTCGACCGCGCAGAGCCAGCGCGCGTACGCCGCCGCCGGTGCCGTCGCCGAAGAGACCATCGGCGCGATCCGCACGGTTGCGTCGCTCAACGGCGAGCCGCGTGCGGTCAAAAAGTACGACGAGATCGTGCACAAGGCCGAGGCCGAGACGCTGGGCCTCGCGCGCTTTGTCTCGTTTTCGTTTGGCTGGTTCATGATGAGCATCTGGCTCACGTACGCGATCGGTCTTTGGTTCGGTGGCTACCTCCTCTCGGACCAGAACGACGCGATCCGGACGCCGGGCTCTGTCTTCTCGGCCTTCTACGGCATTCTCTTTGGTACGATGGCGGTCTCGCAGATCTCGCCCAACATCTCGGCCGTCGCGTCGGCAAAAGGCGCCGCCACCGAGATCTTCAAGATCCTCGCGCGCCCGTCCAAGATCAACGCGGCCAACCTCGAGGGCGACGTGCCACCGTACTGCAACGGCAAGGTCGAGGCTCGCGATCTCGTGTTCTCGTACCCGACGCGCCCAGAAGACATTGTCCTGCGCGGCTACTCGCTCACGATCGAACAAGGCCAGACGGTCGCGCTTGTCGGCTCGTCCGGCTCGGGCAAGAGCACGCTTGTCGCCCTCCTTGAGCGCTTTTACGAACCCACGAGCGGCCAGATCCTCCTCGACGGCCGCGACATCTCGTCGCTCCAGCTCAAGTGGCT
>NW_008246305.1:0-574 GCF_000281045.1 Saprolegnia diclina VS20
TGTGGTCTCGGCGCGGCGCCGGAAGCCATCTCGACGCCGTTCATTACCCCGAGCTGCAACAACGCGCTCTAGTCGGCTCGTCAATCCATGTCGCTGGCACTCATATTTCATGCGTCCTGCCAGATTGCGAACAATCGATGTTTTAAGGATGTAACTAATTGGTTTCGTGTCGTGACGGAGCCTTGTGTTTCAGTCTTGCTGTGGCTGCGGAGCAATGAATGCTAATTTTGCTGACAGATTTTGAATGCAAACTTGCGGGAATTCGTTGATACGAAGTGCAGCACAAGGTTTAAGGTTGTAATTAGCTATTGCAATGCGTGCACTTTGCGTGTTTGTTTTCAATGAGCCCTTTATTATCCTGCATTACTGGATTTGATTAGAATAAAGCTTCTCCTTCGCCATGACGTCTCTGGTAATGAACCTTGCTACTTAAGAGGTGGCTGATGTCGGCGTGACAAGCGTGTGGGTAACAATGTAGCGCGCACACCGTGGTTCTTGAAACAGTCAACGTAACGACCGACGAGCTGATCAGCTTTGGGTCGCCGGGCAGCATGGAGCAGCGGACTAGCGTAGC
>NW_008246305.1:674-7551 GCF_000281045.1 Saprolegnia diclina VS20
TGGTCGCGACCAGACGCGGGCCGATGCATACATTGTCCGAGTCGTGGCAATCTTGGATGGTTTCTCGTATTTTTCGAGATATGCCGGTCTTGGTTTATGTATGAGTTGATCAATTAACCTGGGTCGAACGTGCCAACCTATCACTAAGCTGTGGAGAGAAAGTCGTAAGATGAGAGTGCGCACACCGTGGTTCTTGAAACAGTCAACGTAACGACCGACGAGCTGATCAGCTTTGGGTCGCCGGGCAGCATGGAGCAGCGGACTAGCGTAGCTGCCTTGACTTGGGCGGCGTCGGGCTGAGTGACGCACGAAATACTCGGTCGTTGCGCTCAAGCAACCAGACGCATACGCGTAAGATGGGCCATAGCATCGCGATGGTCGATTGGTGCTGGGATATCGAGGTTGCAGGCTCGTAGTAGAGATAGCCGACTAACGTTCGCGGAAGGCGCATCTGAAGACGGCGACGTAGCAGCGTAAACGCGTTCCATACCGTCTTGATGTTGCGGCACTCGACTAGCGAGTGCTTGTACGATTCGACAGACTCAGCGCAAAAGAGGCAAGTACAATGGGATGGAGCCAAGAAGTGGAGACGGCTACGCACCGCTACCGCCCTTCGAGTCACTCTCTAGACGAAGTCGCCGGATCGAGGCAGTACGTTCTCTGGCCAGACGGAGAGGAACGAGAGCCGCCGCGTGAGCTTCGTCTGTGTAGTAGTCGTCTGGGACCTCGAGGTGACTGCGCGGTAGCTGTTGCTAGATCAAAGGTCTGGGGCAATTGCTTGCCAAGTGTTGCGGTGCTTGCAGAAGAAACAGCACCACCGAGCCAAGCTACACGAGTCATGATGGACCTGCTGCCGGGAGCTGATCTGTCGAACCTTGCGGCCCAGTTGAGCCACTCGGCAGACCACTGCTGCGAGTTGTCGTATCCATCGATCAGGTACACCTTGGGGTAGCAACGATTGTTTCAACGACGTGCTCACGTCTCGGCTGGCGCGATCACAGTGCGCACGCACCTACACATGGTTTGTCGATACCAAACATGTTGCGGGTATTCGCCAAATGTTCTCCGAGTCACCGGGCTGCCAACTGAGATGGGGATGCCCTAGCCACTGGGTCGCCAGTGGTTTGCATTTGGTATACACTGCACTGTGAACACGCACCTGCGGACCACTTGTGGGCGTGAACAAATTCCACGTAGGTAGGCCTCGGTGCCAAAGCAGCAGTCGTAGCTAGTGGCATTTGAGGAAGCTGTTTGTCGCTCTGAAGTCCGAATTGCCGTTGCTCGCGTCGACGCACCACCACTGCACACTGCGAATATCCTGTACTCGGATCGGCACAATAGCTTCAACAGGATCCGGCGTCTTGGCCCTCGTAGAGGTTTCCTTCCTTTGTGCAGTACGTATATTGACGAGAATAGAGTTAGCGACGCGGGCGCTTTGTTGTTCTCAATACTGCAACTCATCGTACGACACCTGCGATAGCGAATTCTTGGACGCGGCTGCTTCATGACTTGCTAACTCAAACACCGTCGCGCCCTTGTACAATGGACCGTTGGTGCAAAAGTGCGCTGCTGCCTGCACGATGCTGTAATCGAGGTCGTTCACTTGGACGGAACACGACAAGGCTTCGCGCCGTGCAGACGAAACTCTCAGCGCCCCATCAACGGCAACGTTGATTTGCTTCTCGGCGCTGTAGTTGAGGCTCGCTGTCGCCCACTGCACTTTACTCACCGAGTTGGTCACCACCGCCAAACGTCATGCTTGAGTGTGTCGAAAATTCCTTCGACCGAGCTTTGCCCCCGTGAGCAAGCTCGCCATTGTGAAATCGAACTTGTAGTTGAGGTGACAGATGCGAGATCCAACTGCAGATCGATTGCACAGAGCGCGTCAAAGGTCACCTCTGTCACGTGCGTCCAGCCACCAGGCGAAACACCGAGGGCAGCTTATCGGCAACGACAGAAGCAGAGAACTACTCGTGAGAGGTGCAAGGATATACAATACGACGGCAGGCCAATCAGAGCACACTTATCTTGCTATGCAATCGTCATCCGCACACAAGCAGGATCCAATTTGAAAGTTGATTCACCTCGCTCCATGTATCAGTAATCAAGTGTTTGATATCCCTCATGCTCGCCAAAAATCGCTAATTCAAGATCGTACCACCTTGTATTGTACTACAATTGGACGACTCATACATAAACCAAGACCGGCATATCTCGAAAAATACGAGAAACCATCCAAGATTGCCACGACTCGGACAATGTATGCATCGGCCCGCGTCTGGTCGCGACCATCAAAGTACAAAGGTCCGCCCTCGCCGACTTCGATCACAATTTCATTTGTCGCGTCTCGGCCACCACCACCTGAAGCTACCATGGGCAACAACAACTCCGCGCCGCCGCCACCGACCGCCCCGCCGACACCGTCGCTCTACTTGTCCCCCGGCGCGTCGCTCGTGACGCAAAGCGTCCCCGAAAACGGCGCGCTGGCATTGGACTGCGGCAACACCATGCTCCAGATCTCGCGCATCATCTTTGCCTCGTACGGTCTCCCCGACGGGTTGGGACTCGGTGCCACGTACGGCTGGTGCTACGCGGGCTCGTCGCCGAATGTCCTCGAGTCCAGCTGCGTCGGCAAAAAGTCGTGCTCGGTCGGCGCCAACAACGGGTACGGATGCTACTGTGATGGAGTAGGTCATTAAGCTCACGGATTTGTGTAGCGTGTTTGGCGACCCGTGTGTGGGCACTGTCAAGCGCCTCACGGTGACGGCCGAGTGTACGGCGGTTCCCTCGTACCAGACGTGGGCCAGCGTCGCAGAGCACCAGACGCTCAAGCTGGAGTGCGCCAACGGCTACGTCATTACCAAGGTCGACTATGGCTCGTACGGCACGCCCAACGGGTACACGAACGGGTGGTGCAACGCCAAGTCGAGTGTCGACGTTCTCTCCAAGCTCTGCGTGGGCCAGGCTTCGTGCAATGTGCCGGCGGAGAACGCCATCTTTGTCGACCCGTGCGTGGGTACGTTCAAGGCGCTGGCGGCCAAGGTCACGTGTGGTCTCGGCGCGGCGCCGGAAGCCATCTCGACGCCGTTCATTACCCCGAGCTGCAACAACGCGCTCTAGTCGGCTCGTCAATCCATGTCGCTAACTGTCTGCTAACTCGAAGTCGAGTTGATGTCTGTTATATTCTGCATACGAACGGTTTACCGTAGCTTCTGGACCAATGGCAGCTGGTGATATCGAGGGCAGCAGTTGCATAGTGCTGCAGATCGCAAACATCCTTTTTTCAGGTACAAGTCCATTGTGGGCGAAGTGCCAGTTGATTGGGATTGTACGCGAGTGCAAGCGTCGACGTCCACGCGATAACGGCACGCAGCATGGCTTTGCAGTCGACGACGGCGCGAGGCACTTGACGACAGAGCGACGTGAGGCACTTGACGACAGAGCGACGTGAGACACTTGACGACAGAGCGACGTGAGGCACTTGACGACAGAGCGACGTAAGGTTGGTCGTCGGCGGAGGTTAGTCGTCGGCAACAACCCCGCAAAAAGCGACGCGAAGACGAGTTGCTCTGGTGCTTGTATGCACGAGGCCGATACCGCTGCATGCAGGAGCGCTACCTGATGACTAACCATTGAATAGCGGAGGATAATCGGAAGGTTTGCATTTCTGAAATTGCAAACCTTCCGATTGTCCTCCGCTATTCAATGGTTAGCGCACCTGCTTGAGGCGCAGGCCAAGGTGTCAAATGACTAAAAATGTCGGGCAGTCATCTGCTTCTGTACAAATACATGTATATGGTGTATATTTTGTAACTAATTTTACCAAATATACGCCATATATTTGTACAAAAGTAATACCGGTATGCTTTTTTGGAGACGGTCCCACCAGAATTTATATTTTATCCAATAAGGTAAAGTGGCGATTGACCGACCGATTTTTTGTCGAAAATGAGGCCTTACTTCAAAATGATATTTCTCGACAACCAATGCAGCTACGAGACATCTGAAGGCATCACAGTAAAGAAGAAGGCTTGCTCTGTATTTTAGAGCCCTTGCCTTCGCGCCGTCGCGTGATTCCTGATTTGTGGGGAATCTAAAAGCCGACGCATCGAAAAAGCGTCAGAATTGGATGTTTCTATTGACCGACCGATTGGCTTGTACTTTCTGTTTGTATGCATTCTAAAAAACTGTGAATTAAATCACGTTATTTTCCTACCTCAAGGCTGCTCGGCGTTTTTTGTGTGGAAGCGATGAGACGGCAATTAAAATACGATTATTTTTAATAGCACAGCGCATATTAATACTGTCGTATTATAATAAATACTCCTTGGACTTCGTCACAGACTTCATTTTCTTCAGCGCCGGCGCGGCCGCAATGTCCAGGTCTCCCTCCACACTCGTGCCATGTCGAGTCCGTCGCGGTGCGCTGGCGCTGGCGCTCAAGTACCCTCGGTGCCGAAGGTTTGAGAGGTAGAACAAACACCGCGGTACGGGCGAGCTCATGTACCTTGATCCATCCACGCCTCGGTGCCGAGGGTCGACCGCACGCCGTTGACCGCCTGCTCCTCCACAACAACGATCTCGCCCGTTTGCTTCATCATCTTGATATACTAGTACTGTAGCGCTTGAGCTGGGAGAGACTCAAGGGTGAGCTGCGCTCTATTGTGGCAATCTTCTTGCTGCCGACGAGGTGACGGTCAACCGTGAAACGTGTGTGAAGCATGTTGAGCAATGAGGCTGACGGTGGCCCTCCGTCAGCTCGCGCGACCCATCCTGCTCCTGCTCGTGCTCCCAACTTCAACCGGGAAATTATTATTCTGACCGTACAATATTATTGCAAAAAAATGCACTGCGGGGTCCATTTGGAGGCTCTTTTTTTATTTCAATCATCATTATTATTGTAGCCAATGAAAAACGGCGTCTCCAATTTCCAACGTTTTAATTGGCCAAAAGTCGAAATCGGTCGGTCATTAGAAACGGTCGGTCAATCGCCACTTTACCTTAAAACGTTCGATTATCGCTGCTAATCGATGGTTTCTGGGCGATGTGCACTTTATTGACCCATGGAATGGGCGAGTGGGCCAAAAGCCATTTGCTTAATTGGAACTTTATAACCCTTGAAAAGAAATACGGATCCCACCGATCAATTGCCAAAGGGTCGGGTTTCGCATTCTATTGCCTCGGGGCGCTCCAGGCCGCGAGATCGGCGCTGTGCCGCTGCTGCAGAGGCAGCTAGCCGTTGCCAACGGAGGGCCTACTCGGGGTATCAAATCGAGCCCTCCGCGCACAAACCACTGGACTGCGCAGACGGATGCATTGCTGGCGCCGAATGCCAACGAGAGATTGCAGCCGCCGCTATCTACGCGGCCGAGCTCCAGCCTCAACTGCGGAGCTGCTTCGTGTGGCTGCTCGATGTTGGACCCGACCGATGCGATGTAGGCGTGCATGTGTGGCCACTATGCGTTTGTGCGATGAAGCATGAAGCAACAAGGGTTACTTCGTGTTAAGCGTAATGTGTTAAGCGTAATGTAAAGCGCGTATGAAGCTTTGAATTCGTGTAGTCGACACAGAGAACGCACTCGTAGGAGCGTGTCGTATATTGTGCAGTTGCGCCTGCCGCCGTCGGTCTTGCTGCAGTAGCCGTCGCGGTGAGGAGCGACCCGCCCTGAAGCAGGCACGTGTAGCAGGCGAGGTCTTGGGCCACCGTCGCGGTACAAAGTTGAACGGACTGGAAGATGAGCCGGGCGCGCCGCCGACGAGACGACGACCAGGAGGTCTAGTCGCGCGGACCGATGACGAGGCAGTCGTGTGGGGCGTGTCGAGCTAGGCGCTCGACGAGCTGGGCGCGTGGGCATGACGAGGCGAGAGCGCATTGGTTGAGGCGAGCGCGTGGAGGGCGAGGCGAGAGCGCATTGGTTGAGGCGAGCGCGTGGAGGGCGAGGCGTGAGCGAGGGACGTACGCGTCTGCTCACGTCGTTGTTGGTGGGGACAGCGCCGTGCTCGTCGCGCTTGGCATCGCGACGGTTGGGAGCACAAATTAGAATGACACGGCGGTTGGTGGTTGGACCCTCACCATACTGAAACCAAGCTGTTTGGCCCGAGTTCCTACTCGCTAGCTACGCTGCCAATTGGCTGCTTGGGACTTATTTCACTCTTTTTGTCCAATAAACGCACGTACAATTGAAGGTGCCGCTGCAGTTTCATTGGGCGGCACCTAGAATTCAGGGATGTGATTGGGCGCCTCCACTTTTGGAGGCCAATTGTAAGATTGCGTCATCAGCTCTTGATCCATGCATTGCCCCTTGCCGCTTCGCACACTGCACCGGAATAAAACGATGATAAAATAGGATCCAGGATCTTTTCCCTCTCTCTTCTTTTTCGGCTGCGCCATAAATTGCCACTTTACCATTTAAATGGCTCATGGCCGGTTTCTGTAGGTAAAAATGGCCACGCGCTGTGCAAGCCACAATATCTATCTCTATATCTATTTATCAACCATATTCTCGCATTATGATCCCTGTTGTTACAAAGATTTCGTATATGTAGCGATCGGCTTCTTGATTCCATCGCCGGGCCGTGGCTGCGCAGGCAGACACAATGGACTTGTACCTGAAAAAAAGGATGTTTGCGATCTGCAGCACTATGCAACTGCTGCCCTCGATATCACCAGCTGCCATTGGTCCAGAAGCTACGGTAAACCGTTCGTATGCAGAATATAACAGACATCAACTCGACTTCGAGTTAGCAGACAGTTAGCGACATGGATTGACGAGCCGACTAGAGCGCGTTGTTGCAGCTCGGGGTAATGAACGGCGTCGAGATGGCTTCCGGCGCCGCGCCGAGACCACACGTGACCTTGGCCGCCAGCGCCTTGAAC
>NW_008246306.1:0-2149 GCF_000281045.1 Saprolegnia diclina VS20
CATGGCGCTTTGAGCCTTCATGTCGACGGCCGACGGCGGGATCCTGATGCAGACGTTGACCAACACTCGACGGGTCCGTCCGTGAATCTCGCTGCGGACCTTCATGCCTTCGTCCATGCGCTTGGTAACGCTGCCAATCATCAGCTCGACAATGTCGCGACAACGTCACGACAGCGTCATAACAATGTTACAGCAACGTCGTAATTCCGAAATTTGCGTGGTGAACCGTAAGCGACTGGTATCCGGATGGGCCGTGACCAACCGAGAAGCTTCGCCGACGGCTACGTGAAGATCGGCGGGAAGGCTGGGCCTCCCCCAAACGTCACCCGTCCACAACGGGCCAAGACGAAGGAGAAGAAAGAGACGAAGAAGAGCAACTCACCGTCCACGCAACCCCGGGCACAGCCGGCAGGGGACGCACAGGCGGCGACGACCTCCAACGCAACGCAAGGCGCGCGCCCGCACACGGACGCGGAGTGTGCCGCCCAGCGTGACGAGACGACAACCAGCAAGACGCCTGGCGGCCAGCAACGGTCGCAGTGGCAGTTCAAAACGCACAGCTCGACGACATTCGGCCCGGACGCGGCACAGCCCCGTTTATTCGCCGATGTCGTGAGCGGAAGACAAGCCCGACAACCGGGACGCCGACATGGCGACGCCCCGACAGAGCCCGAGATGCTCGCGATGCATGAGTACTGCAAGGTGCCGCAGCCCGCGCGTCTCGAGAACTGGCGGCGCGCTACGCCCTACGAAGCAAAGATTCTCTCATGTGTGCTCGATGGCTCGCTGCCACTCGACTGCCCTCCGGAGTTTCTGTACCAAATTTTACGCCCCACAGCGCTCGCTCTCTTCTGGAAGCACATGCGCTACAACTACGGACATGTACAGTTTGGCGTGCCGCCGAATGCCAACTTGCAACCCTCTATGTCAAGCGCTGCTCTCTGCCGACTCTTTGTGTCAAAGCTTGCCAACGACCCGTACGCAGCCGGCCTATGTGAAGCGTTGCGACGTGACATCCACACGGCGTGGGTGTCGGACGACGGCCGCCTTGTCATCTTGTCGTTCAACTCCAAGGCCAAAGCTGCGAAATGGCGTGGTGAGACGGTACCGTTCCGTGGCACGGTCGTGACGCTGATGCACCACCGACGCCCGCACGAGCCAGAGTCCGACTTGGATACGGCGGACGCACAAGAGCTGACTCAATACACGTTTCGGCTGCTGAACGTCCCGGCCCGCTTTGAACCTCACCACCTCGATGCGCTCTTGGGCTCGATGGGCGTGTCGATTGGGAAGCTCGCACTCGCCCATCATCGGGGACATGGCCAAGCCGATACGAACAGCTACACGGTGGTTACCGCCAGCGAACGCGTGCCGCGCCGGCTCGAGGACAAGTCGGCCATCATCCTCGGGATGCATCGTATCCAAATTTGGCATTACCAACGGTATGGCAACATGCCGTGCCTCACGTGCGATTCGCTCCGACACGATCGGACGTGCTGCCCGGCAACCAACCCCGATTACAAGGTCTCCGTTCACGATCGACTGGACCACACGATTGTCGTGGACGACGACAAATGGGTGGAGCTGGCCAAAACGGAAACGACTGCCGATACAGTGACCCAAGATTTCCATTGCTGGGAGAACAACCACCATACCCAAGAGCCGACTGCGGAGGTGCAGACGACATCCACACGTTTAACGTCCACGCGGCCGACCCAAACCCATGCCACAGGCGCGGCCTCGCAATGGACGGAGCACAAGACCGGCGGCAGCACCGCGGCGACGCACGATCCGGCAGAGGACTCTAAGGTGGCGACTGAGGCGACGACTCCGGCATCGGCAGACGCGTCGCCTCCAGCTTGTCGCGACGACATCGACGAGTCGATGGACGCCGAGGCAACCCCAGAGGCGTCGGATGACCTATCCGGCGAGATGTCTGAGGACGCGCCCATGAGCCAACAGGATGAGCCCGAGAACGAGCCCGAGAACGAGCCTGAGGTCAAGGACGTGCCCGAGGTCAAGGCCACGTCGGAGGTCAAGGACGTGCCCGAGGTCAAGGCCACGTCGGAGGTCAAGGCCACGTCGGAGGTCAAGGACGAGCCCGAGGTCAAGGCCAAGCCCGAGGTCAAGGCCACGTCGGAGGTCAAGG
>NW_008246306.1:2274-6633 GCF_000281045.1 Saprolegnia diclina VS20
GTCAAGGCCACGTCGGAGGTCAAGGACGAGCCCGAGGTCAAGGCCACGTCGGAGGTCAAGGCCACGTCGGAGGTCAAGGACAAGCCCGAGGTCAAAGACAAGCTCGCGGACCAGCCAACGGCAGCCCCGAAGTATGTGCGGTCGGGCAATCTGCAGACGATCCTCCAGCCCACCGATTGGGTCAAGGGCTCGGTGGCGCCGAATGGACAATGCCTCTTTGCCGCTCTGCACCGCTTGCTTTACGCCAACGGTGCGACGGCCGGGCCAGGCGCAAAGACAAAGGCTGCACCGGACGCCGAGAACAACCTGAAGACACGCATGTACGCGGCGTCCGCGCATCCCGACGTGCTCGAGCTTTACCGTGCGACGATGCTCCTGGGCGGTGCGCAGGGTCCTCTGGCAAAAGCCACGACTCCAAGCGAGTACCGGAAGACTTACTACCAGTACATGCGGGCACGGCCTCTGGCGCGCACAGTGTCCGTGGACTACTGGGGCGGGGCGGCCGAAATCGCCTCGGCGGCCCGGGCCTTCCAGGTGACCATTCACATACTCGACGCATGCTCCTCGGACAAGACGAAGTGGCAACTGCTGCGGTACTGCTGGCGCGACGACGCGCTACACAAGGAAATGGTACCGACACACCAATGGGACAGCGTCTTCGATCGCGCAGGGTCCGCCGGGTGGGTCCTACTGCTTGACCAGGACCACTACGAACCACTCTTCCCGCCCGAGCCTGCCTCCAACCCCGCCTGGGCGCGGCGGCGCCAGGCTCTCCACACGGCGCAGCCAACGCTCGATGAGGCACGATGGGATCCAGCAGCACCCTTGACACGGGCGCAGCTCGTCAACCGGCGCCTTCAAGACGAAGCCGCGACTCCACCGTCAATGGATCTCGTGACGAACGAAGATTTCAGCGCGTTCGTCTTTGCCCACCCGCGAGACGCTCGACTGGCGATGTTCCGGCTCGGCTGGCCCGAGCTTCTTCTGCATGCCTGCGCGCCGACGACCCTGACGACGTTTGGCCAGTACTGGCTCCACCAGATCTACTTGGAGGCCTTACGGGGCATTGCGGCACGGCGCCGGGAAGCGCTCAAGGTCGCCAACAAGGATGCGGACACGACGCACGATCTCGCAATCACGTGGTACGAGAAAGTGGCCGATGAGACGGGTGATTTGGGCCGCAAGGTCACACTTATCACGAACTGCGACCGCTGGATGGCGCTTGCCAAGGAGTACCCACAAGACGAAACGGTGCGCCTCGTTCAGACGCTGCACGGCTGCTGCTCGCGCAAGGATCAAGTGTGGCTTGCCATCTTCGTCGCGCTCGTGGACGATATTGGCATCGACCCCACCGACCCAATGCCGACTCCTTCGCTGGAGATGCTGGTACACGCCGCCTCAGACGATGCCTTGCGCACGGCAGTCGTCGACGTCCGCACGAGTGGCTCGGGAGCGTGGGCACGGGTCCGGGATCTCGTGGATCGGGTTGAAGGGGCGTGGCTACACTGGGGATATCCGCAGACGGGACCTCCCGAGCTGTGGTAAACCCAAGCCACGCCCTGCATATTGTATATCTATGTATCAAATGTATCAATCCATATCCACGAGAACCCACCCAACACGACCTACTACTACCCAAGACGACGGACAAGGCCGCTCAGACAAGCACCAAGCGACCCGAACCGTCTCACCAACGAACCTACGCATCGTCACGCAAAACGTCGCCGGGCTGCGCAAGGACCCCAAGAACATTTCCGCGTGGTTTTGTCAGTGGAAGGCCAAGCTCGACCGCGGGACTGTCGACGCGGTGTGTCTACAAGAAACGCATGTCACGACTGCGGCCGAGGTCGACTCGCTCACACGTCAGTGGCAGGCCGTGTGGGGCTTCGCCAACCCGCCGCGCCAGCTTTCTTTTTGGTCGCTTACGCCAGACAAGACCGCGGGCGTCGCCATCTTGCTCAGCCCATACTCGTCGCATGAGTTCGATTTCGGCGGCGACCACGGACAGCCAGGACGTGTGCTTTATGTGACATCGGCCACGTACAGCATCATGACGGTATACGCGCCAAGCGACGGGCCCCAAGCCCGGAACGCGTTCTTCGCGTACATGGCCAGTACGCCAGCGCCCACAACGCCCTTCTATGCAGTCGCCGGCGACTTCAACTGCGTCAGCTGCCCGTGGCGCGACAGACACGCTCAACCCCAGGGTCGCTCGGGTACTGCCGAGTGTCGCGAGATGGAGCACTGGCTTGACGCGTGGCGGTTACACGACGCGCTGCTGCAAGTAGTCGCGGCGCCGCGTCAAGACGACGCAGCTTGTGCCCAGTTCCGCAAGGACCATTTTACGTGTATTCGCGCACGGTCTGCCTCCCGCATTGATCGCGTCTACATCTGCACGGAGCTCCGGGGCGCCGTTCAGTCCGTCACGGTGCGGCTTCCTGGGGCTCAGAGCGACCACAACGAGGTGTGCCTCGATCTCGTGGCCACAGCTGCCGTACGCCGGCCCAACCGCAGTTTGTACCCGGTCAGGCAGCTGCCGCAGCACGTGGCGCGGTCTGCAATTGCGCAATTTCTCACTGAGCGTACCCTCGTTGACGAACCCAATGCATCTGTCGGAGCTGCGTGGGACCAGCTCAGTCATGACCTAGCCGACCTGCTCACGGCGCTGCGCATGGGTGCACCCAAGGCCAAGCAGTCTCAGGTTGTCGCCACCGAGCATGTGGGCCGCGCTGCGGCAATTGCACTTGCGACGGAACACGCCGCGGACACGAAGGACTACCGGCTCGGACGTCATCTCAACAATGGGGACCAGGGCACGCAGGCCTTCTTTCGACGGTATGGCGCCCCGTGGGACAACTCGACGCTACCGGATATTGCGCGAGCGCCGAACCACCCGCAAGCCAGCCCCGCAAATAACATGGCCAACTGGTGGCGGCCGCTTTTCGTGTCACGCTACGCTACTGTCGCTGACGGCCTGCAGTGCATTGCGACGCACCATGCGGACATGCTGACTGGTGTCGCGGCACGCGTTGATGCCGAGCGCACGCAGCATTTGTTGGCGCCATGCACCTCGAGCGAGTTGCGACATGCGCTGACAAAGCTGCATAGCAAGAAGGCGGCAGGGCCCGATGGCTGGTCGAATCGCTTCTTCCGAGATTTTGCCGATGCACTCGAGCCATCCTTACTGCACTTGTACTCGGCCATCATTGCCGGCCACCCGCCGCCACAAGCGTTTCGGCATGCCACAGTGATTCCTCTCAAGAAGAAGGGCAACAGCACATGCGGGCTCGATTACCGACCGATCGCTCTGCTCAACAGTGTCTACAAGCTTTTTGCCCACGTCATGGCGCAGCGGCTGCGTCCGCTACTCACGACGATCATTGGTGAGCAACAGCAAGGATTCATTCCTGGTCGAGCACTCGCGGACAGCGTCACGATCTTTCAAGCCGCGCTCAACCAGCAAACCGACGACCCGACAACAAGTTTTGACGAGTCGCCGGGCATCTTCAGCGCGGACATCAAGAAGGCCTACGACTCGGTCGAACGGGCGAGCATTTTGGCTCTTCTACGTGCGATGGGGTTTCCGCAAGCCTATGTCGACTTGGTGGGTACGCTCATGGCGGGCTCGATGCTCCGATTCGAAGTCAATGGCAAGCTCTCGGCGTGGGTCGACCAGGAGACCGGGATCCAGCAGGGCTGTCCGTTTGCACCGTTGCTCTTCATCATCAGCATAGAGCCGCTCCTGGCCAAGCTGCAGGCGCATGCGCCGAGACATGGCCTGGCCGTCGGAGCTGGCGCCGCTCGACAGGTCGCGTGCAATGCCCACGTCGACGACACAGCGGTTTTTGTCCAACGGATGGACTCGCTGCCTTGGGTGCTCGAGCAATTCGCTCAGTTTGCAGACATGACGGGTCTTACAGTTCAGCTTGACAAGTCGTTCGGCATCTGTCTGAACAAAGCTCACGCGCGCGACAACTACCATGGTCTCCCGCTGCTCCAGCCGACCGAGCGGCGTCGGTACCTTGGCTTGATGGTTGGTCTCGGCGACTTGGCAGCGGACAACTGGGAGCGCGCGTACGAGGCCACTACGGCACGCCTGCGCGTGGCAGCAATGAAGGCGAAATGTGAACCCTCCAAGGCGCGTCTATTGCAGGCCATTGTCCAACCGAAAGCCGCGTTCGTGGCGTCGTATTTCCCCGCACCGACAGCTTGGCGGACCAAGTGGGAGAAGCTTGTTTGGCATTTCTTCTGGCGCGGCAACTTAGCTGTCGGCACGGGCGGTCGCCTACCTCAGTACGTCCCCAAGGCGATTCTCCAGTCGCCGCGCGCACACCAAGGATGGGGCATTCCCAACATGGA
>NW_008246307.1:0-2486 GCF_000281045.1 Saprolegnia diclina VS20
GCGGCATGTCCAAGGCATATCTTCGAGCAACATCATTTCCAGCACATCTCGGGTCTCGCTCCCATTTGGGTGCTTCAACTACAAGTGTGCATCGACAAACGTACCCCCATTGAGCTCAATGTCCTGTCTCGGCTCCATGCAACCGAGCTCGCATTACACATTGACATGCTCGTAACACGAAAACCAAACCGCTGTCAATCGAGAAGACGACCCATCCAAGATTCGTTAAGTTTCTTGTGCGAGCGGCCTCGCTCGGAACCTCGAGTTTGGTGTCTGTCGTCTCTATGCCCGCCGAGAAAATTGGCGCGCGCGGTTATGCATACGTGCGTCACGCCCGTGGCCGATCCGCACCACGATTCGGAGCGCGTACCGTACTCGCTGCGCCGTGTTTGGTTTCGCGCCACCGCTGCGCATGGCCTATACCAAGACCAACACAGTTTGTATTGGGTGCTCGCTCATTCCCAGTTCGGGCAGGCTCCGATTCCCGGCCCCAGCTGACCTCGACGTATTGGACGCGACTTTTCGGTGGCGCACTCCGATCACGTCCCTACACACGTCTTAACCATCAATACCGCTCAATCGACTCGATTGACGGGGAAGAGGAAGTCGTGTTTGCCTGCGTGAACCAAGCTGACAACGCACGGTGTAAGAGTGGGCAAAAGAATTTCGGGATCCTGTGCTACCTCAACCGTCAACATCGAGGTGCTGGCCATCACCGCCACGGCACTCGCGTGGCAACTTCGCGTGGTCTGTGGCACTGTCCAGCGGCAGTCGGTGTTGTATTGACATCAATCCATCACTTCGGCGGCGCGGGCAGTGCACTGGATCGTCGACTCGGCAGGCCACATTCCGGGACACAGCAACGCGCTCATAGACGTTGCCACCATCGCAGCGGTCGAGCAACATACAAACGTCTGCATGAAATACTTCCGCAGTTTCTTTGACAGACGCACCGAATCCAGCACGCCTGCGCTGGATGTACTGAGCACTCGATAAAAACCCGCTGCAGCCTAGACTGTCATCTTTCAGTCAAGATACGAGCAGCGGTCAGCAAACACACACGCTTGGCACGAATGGATAGCTTCCCCAAGCTGGACGCGGCCCTGCACACCTTCGCAAGGGAGCTCACCCAGCGGCCTATCACCACAACCAAGCGGCGCTGTTGTCCTACGGAGCTTGTCAAGATCCCGCGGCCACATCTCGATGTCCTGCGTCGGCAAAAAGGGGTCGCGCACGCGCTGTGAATGAAACGCGATGGTCTCCTCGCGCTTGTAGCCATAGTCACTGTACTGCGCCTTGTACTGCTCGACGAGCGCTGCAATCTCAGCCTCACTCGCGTTCAACTTGAGTAGCTGCTCAATCTTGTGCCTGATCGTCGCCCTTCCTTGGTGCTCGACCAAGATGGCTCCCTCCCAGATCTTCAAGCGCGTCGTGAGCTCAATGTTCTCCATGTCGAGCTTCTTCAGTCGAATCTCGTTCTGCTGGATGCATGCGCGTCGCCAACCAGCAGTAGCGAGCGGTCAATCTCCTTCGCAGAGATGCGAGCAAGCCTCGACCATCAACTCCCAAGCTCTCGAGTTTCTGGACGACAAGATTCAAACGCTCAAGCACCAAGAAGACATTAGGGAAAAGGAGCCCGCATCCCTTCTAATGCATTGCAAACGATCCAAGGCCCCAAGACCGACCGTACATGTCGGGACGTGTATCCACGGATTGAGCTATCACCCACACCGTGGCTGTGATTTCGACAATGCGGAACCTCGCTTATCATGCGCATAACAACAACATCATCTCGCTCATATATTCATCACTACCACGCTGTGCGACGTTTCGACAACTGAGACGCAACAATGCGAAGCAACTCGCGGGGATCAAGAATCTGACTACGCCGTGCCCAAAAGTCTCAAGCAACGACTCGACGTACCAACTCCGAAACGGCAGCGCTATGGCCTCCCGAAAATTGGCAAGAAGTCACCGTACGCACTCACAAAACACATCAGCATCAACAAAAAATCTCTCACCGACCTCACAACTCAGATGGTCCCAACCTGTGGCGTTATCTCTGAGGAACGCCTTGCCCACCACTGGCACGGTGGACACCAAGAACAAGGTGCGAGAGAGGTTTTCTACGCATAGCCAAGGTATGAAAGTACACATACGATATATAGGCGCACAACAAGCAAACTCGAGCCATCTACGAATATAAACTACTAGTATATAAGTCAAACTAACCAGCCTTGATCACCACTGGGCGGACACACACACAGTTGTTGCCCTCAAGCGGCATATTCTCGTGGCGCTGAGCTACAAGCAAGCTAGAATAACTCTTAAAGCTTTAACGGCATTCTCTCGTAATTGCCCCTGGAGCATTCACGCTACGGAGTACAAAATAAATCACGAGATCATTGTTTATCATTTGGTTCCCTGCCTTGCTTTTAGGGAAACTTGTCGTTCTTTTTTACCTTCATGGCGATACATCAATCCCG
>NW_008246307.1:3862-6389 GCF_000281045.1 Saprolegnia diclina VS20
GGTGGTACCACCGTGCAGTGTGAGCGCTACCTGTAGATGCAAGCAACAGCAATCGAGACACGCTCGTTGGACCGACACCATGCAAGCAAAAGGTTCGACACAAAACTTTTCCCAGAACGACCTTCGCCACACAAAAAGCGATGATGCTCACGATGCAAGAAGACAGATCAAGCTCGTGGCATACGGCGTCGATTGTAGCGCATTGGTTCGGGTGGGCAGTAGTGAGGCCCTCTTGAATATCCAGTGGAACATCACGAGCGCAGAATCGCTAGATCTCGAGTAAGCGATTGTGCGTAAAAGATTATCAATGTCGCATAAGGCCTCAAATTGTCCACAAAGCTCTACATGCGCAGCAGCGCCGCGTATCGGTCGAAGCAGTCGAGATCATGGACGCTGCGATAAGTGTCTTGACAGAAGTCACATGAGCAACGTGAGAGGCCAAGTGTCAGCTTGTAGGCCAGCGTAGATGATGATATACACCGACGACATCATTGTTGCAGCAAGGCATGCGATTTTTGTACCTTGCAGGAGAGTCATGCTGGGATCCGCAGGGGTGTTCGATGTCGATCATTCTATAGCTGCAGCACGGTGAGCCAAGCTTTTACACTCCAGACACCACGAGGCGTGCCTCGCAAAACTCGCACACATACGAAAATGCCTGCAGCTTGGGCATGGTTAATCGTTTAGCGTGCGGTCGAGGCCCCGCGGGGTATAATGCATGAGTGCTCGATACCAAAATATTGTTGGCTGATTAATCATTCTGGTGAAAGCATCTTCATCTCCAGCAGCAGAGTCTGCAGTTGCTTAAGCAGGCGAAGCTGAACCCTCGCGGGGAGAAGGGCACTAAGGCGCCACAAGGATACGATGATGCGATGGCTAAGAGTTATCATTGCCAAAAACAGCGTGTCGGCCAATCCAACCCCGGCACTAAACCCACGCAATGTTCATTCGATTCCAATATGCTTCAGACACAATGCTGAGACACTCACACCAAACTTCCAACCACTCTCGACCAATCACAACGATGAACACTTCATATTCTATAAATATTTGACAAATCAGAGCGCTAACTATCCTAGCGGCCACCGGATCTAGCCTAATCACAGCGAAATCGGTTTTCACGTTCAGTGAGGCGAGATCCACCGACATCATTGATGAAAAAAAACCTAAATCGGGTTTACTTTGACTTCACTATTGACGCCCTCGGGACACATACATATGTATGCGGGAAAGCTGAATTATCCGGGAGCTCCAAGCAAGAGGTCTCCACAACGCCAACATCACACGCCGGCAGGTCTCCAACGCGCGCATACACGTGTGCACTACGTGCGTGGCCTCGCTTCGCTGCTGGGACCACTCCGCGACCAAGGTGGCTTCAACTCCGATGGTCCCACCGAGTGCTCCCACCGAGAAGGGTGTATCGAGATGTTTGTGGGTAAAAAAACTAGGAGCTATAAAAAACGTAAATGGGGGGCGGCCGCATGGGTCGCGCGGTAGAATTTCTGCTTACAACTCCCAAGGTCGCCGGTTCGATCCCGAGCACGGACAAGTTTTCGTCGTCCGGATATCTATCCGGGCACGAACGTCAAGGAAGGCCGAGCCACATGTCGCCACTTATCATGCGCCAATCAGAACGCAAGTTGTCCAAGAAGTTCATATATCGACTCTGAGGATCATTAGTCAGTATAACGAATCCAATATGATATGATATGATATGATGATGAAAACGTAAATAGCGATTTCTAAAAACGGACCTCCCCAAGAGGCGTTGTTTTTCTAAAAAATTGTAAAAATTTGCCGGTCGTGTTAATCGCGGTCGACTTTAAAAACATCGGCCAGCATTTCCAATCGTTTTTAAGGCCAATGCGTCGGGCAATGGGCGAATTCAAGGCATGAAACGCCGTCAGAACTGAGCTCGGAGTTTTCTACTGTTGAGGACAGCCATGCCTGCAACACAGAGACCCCAGATGTAGTAGAACCCCCTCTGAGGGCACTTGCATTGAGCGATCTGGGCAAATCATATCTGCACACAAGGCCCGCTGACATGCGGTTAGCTCCCTCGCATAGTCATGAACTGCCTTGATGACTCTAGGTAAGCGCGGCCCGTGCCGCGACTAGGACGGCCTAGTCAGTGCTGGCGTCGACGGCGTCGCCCTGGAACCAGTGGAGGGCCGCGCTATCGTTGGAATGTTGATCTGTCAGCTGTTGATTTGCAACGTTTGGCAACGCTGTTGGGGAGCTCCATTTCCATTGCCAACTGGTCGTTTCCAAAGCCACCCGTTAGCAATAAAATGGAAACGACTGCCGGGGATGCTCTAAAGAATAGGAGATTGGGTCGCACTAGGGTGAGCCCTGGTCACACCGCCATGTTGCGATGCCAACGCCACTCGAAAAGACAATGTCTAGGCCAACGAAGCCAACACCGTGTGTGGCACCAACGGTTCTCGGCCGCCTCGGACCCTAGCCCTGACACGCTTCTCTAGAGTACATTAAAGTTGAATATTCGGCTAAGAGTGAGCTTGAATTT
>NW_008246308.1:0-6526 GCF_000281045.1 Saprolegnia diclina VS20
GCTGTCACTGGCGCGGCCGTCACTGGCGCGGCCGTCGCCGGTTTGCTTGTGGCCGGTGCGGCCGACGTACCGGGGATGATCGTTGCGGCGAATTGCTCAAACGTCACGCCTTGGTAGCCCGTCGAGCACGAGAGCGAGCTCGTGCCGATTTGGTACAAGTTGAAGAGCGTTCGGCAGTTGGCGCTCTTTAGAAACGCAGTCACTTGCGCTGGTGTCGTCGACGATGAGAGAAACTTGCCAGCGAGCAGGTCAGCCCGCGTGTAGCCCATGTCGGCGGCGCAGAGCTGAATGTCGATGGTGATCGCGGTCGAGTACGGTGCAAGCGCGGCGGTGGTCTCGGCGTCCGTGCACGTTGCCGCATCCACGCTTGGCAAGAGACTTAGCACTGCGAGCCAACGATAGCTATACCAATGCATGGCTCGCTCAAAGAAAAAGTGCACTTCGATCTTGGTGCGACTGCATCTTCAACAAGTAGCTGGTTGCTGTCGGCTGTGACCGCGCGCATGGATTGGCTGAAAAGATCGATTTCGTGTCGTCGGATTGGTGGAAGGCGAGCAAATCGACTCCAATTGGGCTCCGTGGTCAGTGGTGCGTCCAGTGGAAGTGGTGAAGTGTCGACATGTGGCACATATTGACCGCTGCCATGGTGACTTGTGTGAGCAATACAATATATATATCGCAGTGTTTATGTTTGACTAGTCCAACCGTCCATGTTATTGCAAGCCAGAGCCAGAGCTGTGCTTGGTGCGAGAGAGGTGGACACACCAGCAGACCACAATCGGAGCTGGCACGATACGATGTATAATAGCAATCCATATCACTTGGAGAGGGGGCAAAGCTTCGAGGCGCGACGAACTTCTTCGACACCAGCCTTTGCAAGGGTGTTGGCAAAGTTAGCATCGTCGGAAGATTCTCACGGGTCGTCTAATGGCTCCAGTGCAGCTAGAGGGCACCGCACTGCCTTGTTGCCTTCGCCACCACCCACCTCCGTGGTGTCGTGGGCAATTGCCAGGGGCGCAAGCGTGCACCGGCGACTCCAAAGGAGCTAGAGCCGCCCACGAATCTGCGCGACGTTTGCCAGTCTCTCTGTAGGAAACGTGTATTGGACCCGAAAGGATAACGCAAAACACGCTCATAGCGTCCTACTACATAGCGTCGTCGTCCTGGAATTCCCTGAACTATTAGTATAATACCTCGTGGAAGAAATTGAAAAGAAAATAAAGTTTACATTTGTTCTCGCCGTGGGCAACTAGCTCACACAACCCCATGTCGCTGCGAAAAGGACTGCAAGACCGAGTAGAGCGCTCGTTGGCCGTCGGGCGGCGGCCGACTGCGCGACTGGTCGAGGCGCCTCGGTCGTGCTCGTGCTCGTGCGTGGCGCGTCCGTTGGGCTTCGAGACGCTGGCGACGTCGTTGACGGGATGTTGCGTTCGTAAAAGCGCTGCGCGTACTCGGTAAACGTCCAGGTGCTAATCTCGCGTGTCGTAAACGCCAGCGCACCGTCGTACATGACGCAAGGCGGCGTGATCGCACCCCACGCCTTCTTCTCGACCGCGACGACCGCCGCACAGTCGGAACTGGCTAAAAACGCTGCAAATTGCGTATCGGTGATCTTGTGCTTGAGCGTATTGTTGTAGAGGTACGCGACTGGGATGTCGCCCATGTCGATCGCGCAGCGCGACTGGAACCGGGATCGCTCGGGCTCGATGGCGGCAAAGGCCGTCATGGTGCTGTTGTCGGTGCAGTTGGCTGTACCGGGCTTGGCTGTCGTCGGCGTCGGTGTCGCACCACTGGCCGGCAGCAGCGTCGCGGCGTACTGCTCGAATGTGACGCCTTGGTAGCCGGTCGTGCATCCCATGTTGCTCGTGGCTTTTTGATACAAAACAAAGAGCGCGCGGCAGTTGGTGCTCTTGAGAAAGGCCGACACGCGCGCCGGCGTCGTCGTCGACGACGAGAAAAAGTCGCCGTTGGCCATCGCCGCTGTCGAGTAGCCGACGTCGTTGCCACAGAGCGCGAGGTTGAGCGCGAGCTCGGCCTTGTACGGCACAAGCGCCGCCGTCGTCTCGTCGTCGGTGCAGGCGGCCGCGTCGATGACCTGCGCGGTGCTCAACAGGGTCAAGCACAGCAGAGCCAACCAACGCATGGGTGTCAGAGCGCGAATGTGGATCTGGCATTGCCCATTCCCGCCAGACCCAGCTACTTGTTGAAGTTGCCATTGGCTGTGATGGCATGGGATTGGCTAAAAACAACGAAAAGGAACCGATTCGTCGGATTTGATTGGTGGATTTGTACAGTCCTGTGGACAACGAGATACCGGTATGGACAATGCTGTTCACGACATTCAATGGTTTGGTTAAAGTATTGCAAAAACACTCGAAACGAGCGGCGATGGACTTGATCACCACCGAGAGTTATAGATACCACTGTGTGCAGTAACTGAGCAGCAAACGCGGATGAGACGCTTCGACGCGCGATGGAATTTTGTTCCATTTTGGCTCCATTCGTGGCTGATGTCGAGGTTTAGAGCTGCGTTTATGAAATAGCTAGTTCTGGGGCCTTCCTCGTTTGGTAGCATTCAGCAGCAGCAGTGCCCCGCAGCGCCTAGCTTGAACAAAGTGCCGAATGTCGACCACGATTCGGCAGCCCAGACGTGGCATATGCCAATTGAAAGCTGTGAGGTGGCCATACAATTTTCTCATCATAAAAAAGATTTTACAAAATAATGCAGGCTGCGCCTTTTTCTTCATTTTTAGCCAATCCACGATCGGTTGAAATGCCACGGCGCGGGCGCTGACGCTGGAAACAGCGGCGATCGCGTCTGAAAATGAAATCGCCCAAGCTTTGACAGGCGATAGAAGACGCTTAGAGGACCTCTTCGCGCCATGTCCTGTCCTTGTGCGAGAGCTACAGCCTGAGAAATCAACCGTTTTGTTGAATATGGCATGCGCCATATTTCGCCACTAATAGCCACATTTTGTCGCTGATGCGAGAATTCCAACCGCCGACTTGCCACGTGGTCACGCCGCCGATGGACGGTCCGATCGCGTGGCTGCAGCCCGAGCGCGCGCCGCGTCCTGTGCTTCGCGAACGCGCCCGAGATGGTGCATGGCTTCTTGCGCACGCTGGCGCTGCACAGCCTCGACGCTGGCCGCGCTCGCCGAGCTCGTGGGCTTCCTGCCACTACGTGACTACTGGCCCACGCTGCACCTGCGCACGTGATGCTGTCGCGCACGCCCGAGCGCGTCACGGGCACGCCGCTGCTTTACGATACAGTACACGTGTACGACCGCCGCCATGTACACCCTTTGACACGCGCAACCTCGTGCGTCCCGAGCTGCCGCGAAGCGTCTCGCTGCACTTGCAGGTCACAACAGCGCCACCGGATGGGCGCGACGACGCCGCTCTTGTCAGACGTCCATCTGCACCAGGTGGAGCTCCAGCTGCTTCCGGTCGCGAGCGTACACCATGTGGCGCTATGGCTTGGATCTCGGCAGATGATGCTACGGTCCATCGATCCCGAGGCGCTGCTTGTGACGATGGCGATCTCGACACTCGCGAGGGTCAACACGACTATGTTAGCGCAAGCCCTTTTCGACGGTACACTGCGTCATCTCGAGCTCAGCTGCCAGTAGCGCCGACTCTTCAGCTTTTGCACAATACGGCGCTAACGCCACTCTGTATCAGCTCCGGACGTCGCACGTGAACCGTTGACGGACTGCAAGCGCTGCGCCAGCTCGATGCGCTCAACCTCTTGGCCCTGGCCGCACGGACACGCCCACGACAACGGTTTGGCGTCTCGCCGAGCTCCAACGGCCTTGGTCGCCGTACACGACCTAGTTCTTGGCCCAGGACCCCGAGATGGCCTCTGTGCCTTAACGCCCAAGTGCAGATGCGGCTCCGTGTCCTGCATCTCCAGACCGTTGCAAAATACATGGAGCTCGGGACGCTTTCGAGGCCGCGACATGCACGGCGTCTTCCTGCTGCTGCAGCTGTCCGCAGTCGCGCCTTGACGTGGGTGGCCCATGCAATCGAAGCGTTAACGTCACGATCAACGGAGGCAGCTCGGAAATTCCATTGTGAATACATTAATTACACGATATATATACCATGGGTTTGCTGTACACAGAAAAAAGACTCGCGGAGTTGCTACGTTTTGCACGATGCAGACTCTAGTAGATCTCTCGGGACGGGTATACTACTTGGTCTATGAGCGAGGATCCATCGACCATCGACCATCGATGTCGCTACGTTAAAAGTTGCATTTTGCAGACAATTCTACTTTGAAAATGCCGACTTGGCCGGTCTAGCCCAACGGCGGTTGATGCGACCGGTCAAAATGGCGCCCGCGCTCCGTCGTTGCAGGGTTTTACGCGGAAACGACGCTGAGAGTGCATCGATCGACACGCCCGAGCGCGGCGTTCGAGGCAGCTGGATCATCCATTCTGGCAGGAATACACTCCCATTATCGACCCCAACCGAGAGCATACGACTTGTCAATCTCCCAAACACGACCCGCGACGAGATGAACGACGGAAGTAGATGTGTACTTGGATAGTACGCCTATCCAAAACTGGATACTGTACTATCCAAAACCACGAAACCGATCCGTTGGAAACGCGCCGGTTGGCACTTGCTAAATCCATCGGCGCGAAACGAGGCCAGCTATGGTACCGCTGGCGCCAAATGGGCCGACGTCGTATGTGGTTCAAGTCAAGCCGCCGCGCGCGCGTGTGGCCAAGCTTTTGCGACACTTTGATATGCTCCTCGGGCTTGTTGTTATTCTGCTTGTCGCGATCGATAGCGTCACCAACAACTGGGCCATCAACGACTACATCGGGGACGCCTATGCGTTCTTGACGCCCCTCGCGACCGTCTCGCATGCATCCGACCTCACGGCGCAGTATAGCTTTCCAGTCGCCAGCGGGTTGGACGATGTGTCCAAAATCGGGTTTTGGATGATCAACCATACGGTCCACGCGATGGTGACCAAGAGCCCGGATGTCTACTTCATCTCGGTCGGGTCGTTTCCGCTCTCAGCCAGCATCGATCAGTGCAAGATGCTGGTGGCCACGTACCCCTTTGATATGGCCGCATCGTCAACAGCGTACCTCGGTGTCGCGTCCAACACCGTGACGTATTACAAGGGCAGTGCGCTCTCGCATTTGTTTACGACCGAGATGAGAGCCAATGCAAGCATGCAAGACGATACGCTCCAGAGTCTCGGGTACGCACCCGGTCGCACCGGCACCGACATGCGTCTCACAACGGGTGTTTCGGTCGCCAACCATTCACGCCTCCAGTCGACGCGGATTGGATTTTTCAAGCTATTTCCAAAAAGCTTTTGCACCGGGTGCAGTCCGATTCCCGAGCTCGGGTTTGGCCATTGTCGCGCGACCATGGTCTACAACGACGCGGCCAAGACACTGCAGCTTGTCAGCAGTGTCAACGACGTCGGGTCGGTCTACAAGGTCGGGTTGCTCTTGCCGCAGTCGGCCTTTTCGTCGGCGTCCCACTATGTGAAAGCGGTTGCGATTGTGTTTGCTGTTGGCGGCTACTTGGCGAGCCGCCGCACGGTGCAATGGGCCGATTTCGAGAGTTTGAAACTCGACTCGATTTTTTCGAAAATTTTGCGCACGATTTCGCCAAAGTACTTTCCGTACCCGAGTTTGGCGCTGCGGTTTGACATGTTTTGCTACAATTCCGACATTTTCGTGTTTCTCTTTGCGATTGGCGTACTCCTCGACATGAGCAACTGCCTCTATTTTTTGCGTATCATGAATTTGTACAATGCGGACGCGCCGTCGTTTCGATACCTTGTGCAAACGTATGCTCTCACGATGCGCTTTCTGTGGATCAACTGCGCAGCGCTCAAAGTGCTCAAACTGATCTGGAATCTCGTTTCGACATCGTCCTACAACGGCGAAAGCACGGTAGTTTGTTCTGTGCGAAGTTGGGAACAATTATTTGGTGTAGATCATGCGCTACCTCAACCTCACAAGTGTCACGTCGCTGTACGCGAGTGCGATTATGCTCGTGTACGTCCCGCCGTACATTGAGTACACCAACAGCGTCACCCACGACCTTAACCAGAAGACGCAGCCCCTCGATGAGATTCATGTGGTCGCCTTTGAGAGCTTTTACCTCCGCGCCGTCCCCGCAGTCTTGGTGCTCTTCGCCATCAACCTCGCCGTCATTCTGGCGGCCGACCACCTGCTCTACTACAAGTCGTGGCAACTTGTCGTTAAAAACTCGCTCGCGCGCCAAGCCATCTTCAACAGCAGCTCCATCTTGTGCGACTACCTCAGCGGTATCGAGCCCGACCATAGCGCCGGCAGCAAGGGCTCGATCCTCATCTGCAAGGCGCGCCGCCTCAGTACGCTACAGTGGTTCTTTATGAACCATGTGACATGCTTTGGGCTCCCCGAGAAGGAGCTCCGCGCGAAAAAGAAGATGCTGCAAACATCGTCAATCACGACGACGACAACAGACGATTTAACAAGCGTCAAGTGCATGGTCGTGCAAGACA
>NW_008246309.1:0-1015 GCF_000281045.1 Saprolegnia diclina VS20
ACGGGCAAGAAGCTTGGCTCGATCGTGTTTGCCTCGTACGGTACGCCGTCCGGCAACCTCCTCGATTTCCAAACGGGCGCGTGCGACGCCCCGACGTCGATGGAAGTCGTGGCCTCGCGCTGCATCAACCAGCAGACGTGCCACCTCACAGCGTCCGACGACGTGTTTGGGAACCCGTGCGCGGGTACGTTCAAGGCCCTTAGCGTCGAGGCGCAGTGCGTCGGCCTCACCAACACCCTCGTCGGTGGTACGGTCGACCAACACGAGACTCTCTTGCTGCAGTGCCCGCAAAACCAGAAGATCTCGCTGGTCGCGTTCGCATCGTACGGCAGTCCCACGGGCACCGTCGGCACGTTCGAGACGGGTTGGTGCGACGCATCGTCGTCGGTTGGCGTCGTGCAGAGTCTCTGCGCGGGTCAGTCGTCGTGCGCGATCCAGGCCGATGACTGGTACGTTTCAACTTCTTGGTTATTGCGTCAGCAGGTGTACTCATCGTGTCTCTAGGGTCTTTGGCAACCCGTGCGACGGAACGTTCAAGACGCTCAGCGTCGCAGTCGAGTGTGCCGACAGTAGCTCGGCGCGCCTTCGCCGCCGTCTCTAAAGCGAAGTGACTTTGTGTTTGTAATCCAAATGCACATTTGTTTTACGTTGACGCCTAATGAGCTTGTGTCCCCGTCGACGAATGGAGCAGTAGCAAGGCCTTGGTGCCTTGATGCGACTAGACTAGTAGCATCATACGAACGGGTGACTTTGTGTTAGCGGCAACATATCACTCGGTCACCATCGTGCGCCTTTAAACTTCATCGCTTGATGTAGAAGCCAACGCCGTTGAATGATCGCTAGGGTTGCCGTTGAAGCAACTTTGCACCCGAGTCTGGTGCACGGCGCCATGGCGACGACGTGTCCAGATCGCCAAATATGAGACTTACAACTCGACTTGGCAAGTTTCACAACCGCCGATCGCAGTCGCACCACCGACGCGCATCAAGTGGTCAGAGCCGTGGGTCAAGGCCGA
>NW_008246309.1:7800-10153 GCF_000281045.1 Saprolegnia diclina VS20
GACCGAGCCGATGATGTAGCCGGCCGTCGGGCACTGCAGCGTCAGCGTCTCATGCTCGTCGACCGAGCCGCCGATGAGGTTCGGGTCGGGCGTCGGCACCGGCGCGGGCCAGCACTTGGCCTTGACGGCCAGCGACTTGGCCGTGTTGACACACGGGTCGCTGAACGCACTACACATCACCAAGAGAATGCGTCAGAACACGAGACCAGATCCAAGAAGTCGTACCCCGTGTTGACCGGGATGCTGCACGACGCCTGGTGGAGGCACAACGACGAGACGACGTTGGTCGAGTACATCGAGTCGCACCAGCCCTTCTGGAAGAGCGACGCGTCACCCGTGGGGTTGCCGTAGGACGCAAAGAGGATCTCGCCCACGACGTCGCCCGCCGGACACGCCAGGTCGAGCGACGAGCCGTCCGCCGCAACACCGCCAATCAAGTCAGGGTCCACGCACTGCACCTGGACAGTGAGGTGCTTCTCGACACCGAGGCACGGGTCCTGGCCAAAGTACGGCGCCCTACAAGACACATTCACATGAGACCCTGCAAAAGAGTCGAGTAGCGACGTACTGGGGAGAGACGTCGATCGAGCACGCGTTCTGGCCGGTGCACGCGTCCTGAACGGCAGGACCCGACAACGGCGCGTGGCACCAGCTGACCGTGTTGACACCCGACTGCACCGCCGACGTGCCGTACGAGGCAAAGAGCACCGGTCCGACGACAAAGTTGTTGGGACACTGCAGAGAGAGCGTGTTGCCGTCCGTGGCAGTCGCGCTGATGATGGTCGGGTCCGGGTTGGGCGGCGTCACGATCACCGGCGCCGCGTCCTTGCAGTGGGCAGTGACACTCAGCGTCTTGTCCGTGTCGACGCACGGGTTACTGAAGGCAGCGCTCTCGGCCGGCACGGAGCACGACGTCTGACCAAGGCAGAGAAACTCGACGACGGGCTCCGAGTACGGCGACGTGCACCAGTCGTTGACAAAGCGGGGGAACGCGCCGCCCGAGAGACCGTACGACGCGTACAAGACGGCGTCGATGGCCTGACCCGCCGGACACGAGAGCTCCAGCGTACCATGCTCGGGCACCGACCCGCCAATGATCTGCGGGTCCGGCGGCGGCGTCGCGCACGTGGCCTGCACCGTGAGGTGCTTTTGCACGCCGTAGCAGTTGTCCGTAAACACGTTGTTGGCCGGCACGGAGCACGAGTCTTGTCCGAGGCACGCCTGCTGCACGATGGCCACCGAGCTCGGGTCGTCGCACGAGCCGGTGGCGAACGAGCCGACGTGGCCGGTGGGATTACCAAACGACGCAAAGTCGATCGACTGCACCGTCTTGCCGGCCGGACAGCTCAAGTGCAGCACTGCACCTTGCGGCACCGACGTGCCGATGATGTCGTTCGAGATGCACTCGGCGACGATCGACAGACTCTTGGTCGAGCCCGCGCAAGGACCCGCCGTAAACGTGTCGGCGGTCGCGGCCACGGTGCACGAGTTCTTGCCGAGGCAGCTCGAGCCGACGACAAGGTTGCTGTCGGCGGCGTGGCACGTCGGGTCGACGCTAAAGTCGGGGAAGATGCCGGTCGCCGTGCCGAACGAAGCAAAGTCGATGGCCGAGATGTACGTGCCAGCCGGGCACTGCAACGACGCGCTGCTGTCTTGGGCGACACTCGTGCCGATGATGTTGTTGGGCACACACTTGGCCGTCACGTCGAGCTTCTTGGTGGCGCCCGGACACGGGTCGTCGCCAAACGTCCTACCATTACGCATGAGTGGTTGTGGTCATCCAAGCAATGGTGGATGTACCCGCTGTGGACGTCGACCGAGCACGCATTCTCGCCGATGCACCGGTCACCGATGGTCGCCACGGCACCGGCCGCATCGCACGTCGGGTCGGCGGCGTAGTCGGGAAACTCGCCCGTCGGCGTGCCGTAGCTCGCAAACGGAATCGAACCAATGTACTCGCCTTGCGGACACTGGATCGTCGCCGACGCCCCATCCAGCGCCGAGCTGCCGACGAGGTCGGCGTCCACGCACTCGGCAATCACAGAGAGCCGCTTGGCAACACCTGGGCACGCGTCGGTAAAGACGCTAGGTTGGTATCGATCATGAGACCACCGCACATTACGGCAATGCGATGCAAGTACCCGCTGTTGGCGTCGAGCGTGCACGCGTTGTGGCCGACGCAGATGGCGGCAGCTTGCGTGGCGCTGTCCGGCGCGTCGCACCACGTCGAGACAAAGTTGGGGTACGTTCCGGCCGGCGTGCCGTACGAAGCGTACTCGATCGACACGATGTTTTGGTTGGCCGGACACGCCAGCGCGAGCGAAGCGCCTTCGGCCACCGAGCCGCCGATCCA
>NW_008246310.1:0-2488 GCF_000281045.1 Saprolegnia diclina VS20
GGCACCAGGCCAAGGTCGTGTACAGCGCGCGGCTTGATGCGCTGTATGCGGCGAGCGGCGACGTCGTCGCGGGCAAGCAGGTCATGCAGCACTAAGATACATATCGACACGTATTATATATACACTCTGTATCATTGGGTGCGCTGGTGCAGGAGGTGGATGCAGCCATTTTGCATGATACGTTTGCAAGCGCTCGACATTCACATCCGCACGCAAAAATAAACTTGACACGCACAGCCGTCGCGAATTCTGCCAAAGTCATGCTTCCTTGCTAACAACTGAGCTCTGCTAACGTGTTCACTTCACTCCGAGCTGAACTATACTTGTCAATGACGCCTAACAGCCAGCTAAGTACAAAGATCAAGCAAATTTCAAAAGACCGAAATGCCGACAGGAGAGCTGCGCCGAAGGTCGGCCAAATCATACCGGTGGCCTTGCGTTCAACAAGTATTTGGTAACGGATGGCCAGAAGTACGGAGTCATTTTTTGCTTGCGTGGGGACGTCAAGACGCTTGCGCGCCAGCCGGTGCACGTCCGCAGCGTCGCTGTACAGTTCGAATACGCTGACAACTTGCAAGTTCATGTCGCGATGCACTGTCGACGCAGATACACGCGCCTTACTTTTTGCCGTGGTTGCCATTTCGTATTTGCGTCGTTCGGTGCAAAATGGTGTTTGGTATCTCAGAGTGCTTGGAACCACCGGCCATGTACGCTGCTGTCGACGCAGCCTCAGCGACACCCGGCCACGGGCCCGTGTACACCAGTGTCACCTCCAAGGAAGCCTTGCCCACGACCATGACGTTGGTCGAGAGCCTTGCCAAGACCGTTGCCACGTATCCGGACCGGCCTTTCGTCGGGCATCGGCCACTGGACGCCAACAACGTCGCTGGCCCGTATACGTGGCAAACCTACGCTGAGGTATTCCATCGACTGGATGCATCCATCTGACAACAAAGTGTCATCGGTAGTGCGCCACACGTATCCAAAACTTTGGGTCCGGGCTCGTTACGCACAATATGCTGGAGCCGACCGACGACGGCCACAAGTTCCTCGGCATTTACATGAAGAACCGACCCGAGTGGGTGCTTTCGCAGTACGCTGCGTACCACGCCGGCGCGGCGGTCGTGCCCATCTACGACACACTCGGTGTCACCTCCACCGCGTACATCCTCAACCAAACCGGCGTGACCACTGTCGTCTGCACCTCCGCCGAGCTCGAGAATTTGCTCGCAAAAGCCACGTCGACGACCACGTTGCGCCACGTCATTCTGGCCGATGTCACGACGCTCGAGGCGGCGATGGCCGAGCGCGCATCGGCGGCGGGGCTTCGGCTCTGGACGCTGCTCGAAATTGAAGCCGCCGGTGCGTCGACGCCCGCGGCGACGGTTCGTGTTTCGGACGTTTGCGTGCTCATGTATGCTGACGTGTCATAAGTTGTGCTGACGTTCACGTGTAGGTACACGAGTGGCACGACCGGCGATCCCAAGGGCGCAATGATCACTCACGGTAGCCTCAACGCAGCGTGTCACGGCATGCTGGAGCGGTTCTGCATGTCGCCGTCCGTGGCCGCCATGTTGAAGGCGAGTCCAAGTGTGCTCTCCTTTTTGCCGCTCGCGCACGTTGCCGAGCAGGCGCTGGAAGCCACTATGATTGTCCTTGGCGGTGCCATTGGTTTCTATCAAGGCAACACGCTCAAGCTGCTCGAGGACGTCCAGGCGCTGCGCCCGACGCTCTTCCTCGGAGTTCCCCGCCTCCTGAATAAGATTCACGACAAGGTGACCGAAGGCGCGGCGGCCGCCGGCGGCATCAAGGCCTGGCTCTTCCAGACCGCGCTCAACACCAAGCTCGCCAACCTCGCCTATGGCCAGACGTCGCACGCCATCTACGACGCGCTCATCTTCTCCGCGGTATGCTTTCTGTTTGTGGTCGCTGTCGATTTACACGCAACTTTAGCTCAAAGCCAAATTGGGTCTCGATCGATGCGAGCTCTTGGTGACGGGCGCGGCGCCGCTCCCGGCGCACGTGCTCTCGTTCTTCCGCGTACTTTTGAACTGCACGTGCACAGAGCTGTACGGCATGACAGAGGCGACGAGCGCCACCAATATGACCGACTACCGCGATCTCGATGCTGGCACCGTGGGGCCGCCTTTGATCTCGGCCGACGTCAAGCTTGTCTCTGTGCCCGACATGGGGTAAAAATCTTTAGTCGACAGCTAGTGGTCTCACATGCGACTAGGTATAACGTCACCGACACAGTGCATGGTGAAGGCGACGCGGCCATTGCGGTCAAGGGTCGTGGCGAAGTTTGTATTCGCGGCCCGACCGTCTTTTCTGGGTACTTCAAGGCCCCCGAGAAGACAAAGGAGGCGATCGACGAAGACGGCTGGCTGCATTCGGGCGACATTGGCGTCTGGACGACCGACGGCCGACTCAAGCTCGTCGACCGCAAGAAGAACATCTTCAAGCTCTCCCAAGGCGAGTACGTGGC
>NW_008246310.1:2806-6361 GCF_000281045.1 Saprolegnia diclina VS20
GCGCTGTATGCGGCGAGCGGCGACGTCGTCGCGGGCAAGCAGGTCATGCAGCACTAACTTTTATGCAGCAAATAGATAGACAACTGCATTTGGCTTGTAGTGTCCGTCGCGCAGTGATATCCAAAAGGTTAGCAATCACTGTACAAAGGAGATAAGGTTAGATAAGGTTAATAGTAGTTGAGCGCCACGTGCTGCTGGTCAAAGCCTTCAAAGAACGAGTGCGCGTTGGGCGAATCAAAGATCGACACCATGTCTTGAATCGTTGCGAGCTCGTCCGAGCTGCACAGTTCGAGCATCGCCATGTCGCTGCAGAACGCGTCTTCCACGTCCGAGTCGATGCTCATGCGCTCGTCGTCCGACGAGACCACGCTCATGTCGTCGTCTTCCTTGGGCAAAGCGCTGGTCGCCGGCGCAGCCATCGCGACGAGCTGGTTGATCTGGCCCGTGAGGTTCGAGATGACCTGCGTGAGGCTGTCGTACTGCGTCTGCAGGCCCGCGATCTGCGTCTTGAGCGACTGGATCTCCTTTGGGTGCTCGGGCTCGGGCGTCGATTTACGGCGGATCTCCTGCATCAGATGCGGCGCCTCGCGCGAAAACTTGTCGTGGTGGAACTCCCACCACTCGGCGTCCTCGGCCGCGTCGCCCTTGCACTTGCGGAAGCCGTAAAAGTTGAGCTGCCGCACAAACGAGAGAAAGTTGTTGTGCTTGAAGTACTTGGGCAGCACCGACGTCGCAAACTGGTGGGGCACATGGATGCGGATCGTCGTGCCATCTTGGTTCCACGTGGCCACGTCGGACGGCGCCTCCTGGAACATGCGGAAGGTCTTCTGCAGGAAGATCGGCGCCGTCTTGACGGTCGGCTTGAGAGACGCCATCGCTCAGTGGGTAGTATGCAGTACGCGCGCGGCCCAAGAATGAAGTCGGCGGCCAAGCCGCAACCACTGCTCGGCCTGTCTCGCCGAAAATTGTTTTAAACACCTGTATCTTACCCATGACGGAGTGTTTTCAACCCACCTTGAAGTGCGTCGCACGCAAAGGTGGCGCAAGTGGCTGTGTAATGATCGATGGAATGACGCCTGTACAAGAGTAGGCAGTCCTACGTGTAGTGCCTTCACATAGCGTCTCACCTAGAGGCCACGAGGACAGCTCGGAAGCCGCCAGGGAAGCAACGGGATTCTCGCAGGCATAAACGGAATGTTTACGGCAACATGTCACGCCAACCAGACTCGGTGTCTCTATGACATAGCGTCGGCCAAGCCCTTTCGCAGTGAAGGCCGCGGACGTCCCTCGCAGAGCACTGACCATGCATCCAAGTGATACGTCCACGAGGCTGCGGACGCGGTCGAGTCGAGTGTCGGAAGTCCGACGACGTTCGCGCGGATGTGGATAACGCCGCTGACCACCTGCCTCGGCGCAAGTGCAACATCGCCTGTACAAAACGCATGCTGTTTAAAACACCCTGTTGCGATCGTGTGATTCAATCGTTGCCGTGTTCGGATTGGTCAAAAAGAATGAAAATGCCACCAATGGCAACGCCTGTGGTACCCAAGCATCTGCGACGACCTGCATTCCGCAGAAAAGACAGCGGAATGATGGGCGCCAGGACGTCACGCGAATACCGAGGAGCAAGTCGCTTGGTCCAACGAATGGTTACCAATGCGCCACGAAGCAATGCTTCTGCGGCCCAGGATGCGCGTAATCGACATCGCAGTCGGACCAAGTCGAGAAGCACAAGAATCTCTTCTATAGCGCTGTATTTTGCACGTCATTATGGAGGAAGGGCACGTGTCGAACGTCGGGGATCATCACCTGAGCGTGTCGCAGTCTTGGTAGTGCCGCAACCACGAGAACTCGCTAGCCTCCGCCGCTTGCAGTCGACTTTTGTATTCTGCAAGGTTTGGCGGCTTGTGCAGCCTCATTGGCTCATGGCCTGCAGCTCAACATTCAACATTCAACCTCGGTCGTCGGGTGTCGTTGTCGGAGACCGCTCCAAGCATCCGGAGCCGCCTGACACCAAGACGCGGTATGACCAAAACAACTACTAGTACCAGTACACTCTACTGTAGCTGCGATCGTTCACTGCAGCTTTGTCGGGTTCCGCTGCCGCAGTCGGTTGGCCACCTCTCGTACGTCATCGCAATGAGAGGACGTATCACTGCAGCGTTGTACACGCGCTGATTGCAGTTGCCAAAAAGCGCAACTCGTTCGTTCGTGTCACCGAGCACGGCGGCAGTGAATCGATCGCGCTGGTCACTGACCGGCCGCATCTCGACCACGTTGCTCTTCATGAACGTGGAGGCCGGTGAAGGCACATCCCGTCACATAGTCATTGGGTGCTATACTGTAGCTTGCTCCTGCGCTCGCTCGCCGACCCTGCCTACGCGGGATGCGCGAGACCTAGTTGCTGCGATGATGGCTATGAGGCGGCATCACCGCCGGCGGCGATGGCACAGTGCCCACCGCGACGATCGTCAGTACCAGCGCCCACAGCGCAACGGCTGCGTATGGCGCCGTTGCTCGTTGCGCTTCATCAAAGAGCATGGTGCACAAGAGCATGCGCTTTTCGTGCGTGGTAGACGTACCGTGACAGCGAGGCTTCGCCTTGGCGCTGGCTCCTTCCTTGGCCAGGAGGGCAGTCCGTGGGCGAAATCGACCAAGACGCTCTATAAGCGCACGCAAGGAGCGTGGGCCGTAGACGCGCCAGTGCGAGCGGACGGCGCGCTGAGGGATGCTGCCATCGCCGCCGAATCAAGAGGCAATTGACTAAAATCACCGCACCTACGGAGATAAACAGCATATAAAACCATCTGTTTAGTATAATGTAATAGTGTTATTGACCCGGCTGACCTCCACGAGACACTTGGAGCACACAAACAAACACAAGCGCCAAAATCAGGGTAGCTCCTACCTGTATAAAGATACACGACATTATGTACAAGGCGTTGCCGCTGTTAACGGCAGGAAATGCTTGCGAAAACTTTTCATTGTTTTTTCGGGGGGCGAAATCAACGCCTATTTACTATTGAAGTTTTCACCTGGTTCGAGAGCTCGAACGGCGACAAGTGAGGCCGCCACAGTTGGTTTTGCGTGTTGACTCAGACTGGAACCCATGCTTGGGACGTGATTGCTGCTTGGGCGCACACATCAACGCCGTATCGTCGGGCACCGCATTGCACAATCTTTAATGCATTATTTCGAGTGCAATTTGGTCATCGCCGCGGAAGCAAAGGACGTGATCTCTCTCAATATGCTTTGGCAAGTATGTTCCATCGGCCTAGAGACGTTGCAGTGTGCGATGCGGTGCCACACGAAGAGCCCTCTATTTACTACAGTATTTACAATGACACACTATTAGTGGTTTTTGTAAAATAGTGGTGACAAAGCGATTTGATTGGTGGTTGATGCATATTTTTGGCCAATCACAGATGATAGAGTTCGTGGGGCGCCGTGCTAGGGGCCGAGTTGCGCGCAGTATGTTTGAAAATGAAGTCGCTCATATTTGGCAGGTATATAGAAGACACTTTGTAGAGGAGAGCGTGCTATGCCACGTCGCCG
>NW_008246311.1:0-723 GCF_000281045.1 Saprolegnia diclina VS20
TGCTCAGATATCTGACCGTTTATATAATAGGGGAGAGAGACACCGACCGAGCACATAGAACCAACGCCGCACGGAGCGTAGTAACAGGCGAGAGCGGCGGAGGACCGGGGAGTGACAGGACTTTGTGATAGCAGTTCTTTAAAGTAAAGAGATCAGTGTCCACTCTCCTCGAGGGCACTAAGAACGGACGAACCGACCTGAGGCAAATTGGACTAGGCGGCAAAGCATAACTGATCCGAGCAAAGTGACCGCTTTCTTGTCATATTGGCATCGAATTATATTTCTATATATATGAACGTGTTCCGCGTTATCTTCATTATGACACAAAGACTTCGCATACGTAGCGCTACGCCAGAATGCGTGGGAGTTGGCTCCAGCACTTGGTCGTTGGGAGTGAGCTACGTACGGAGAGATTCATCCCGTGGTGGACCCCACTCGCCGAGTTATAGCTCGCGCGAGGTCGTATTTCTGCTACGCTATCTCAATGTTTTGTGCAGGACACCATCCTGTTTAGGTTCCGGTTGTTTGGCGTCTTTTTCTGGTAAAGTTCATTTTTTTTCTTTGATTGCTTGTTGCTATATTGTTAGGCTTCAAACATTCTGTCCAGTTTATTGATGTGCCGCTGTACGAAGATAGGCATGAGTCACGGAGTTGCGCAGGCTAAATACATTGGCCTAGGAAGTTCGATCATACACTGCGCAAAAAGCCGAACATAAATAGGTT
>NW_008246311.1:1615-2545 GCF_000281045.1 Saprolegnia diclina VS20
CTTGATGAAATGACAAACGGGTCCAATCCAGCGATCTCATTGGCTGAAACTCCGGCAAAATTCAAAAGCTCCATCAAGCTCCATCAACCATAAAAACTACGAAGTTCGCCCGAACTGGCTACTTTCATCACTCAGAACGCCAAATGCTCCATCAACAAAAAGGCTGATGAAACGTTTGATGGAAAAACGTGTCAAACGGGTGTCACAGTCGCATGCCATCTTATTAGCGATTAAGAATCTCCATAGTGAGCGGCGCAACCATATCTATGTCTTCTTGATAAGCGCCTGCCTTCTTCAAGGCCTCCCGGGCTTAGGCCATCTTCTTAATGGCCGCAAACTTTGCGTGCACGAGCTTGGCATCCGCGAGAGTCGACTCCATCGCTAAACGCGCTTTCTCCATAGCTACGCGCTCAGTCTCCAGGTCGAGGCGTCTTTCCTCGGCGACTAAGCGACCCTTCTCGACGGCGGAAGGATCGCCAGTCAAGCTCGAGAGCGCGGCCATGACATCCTTGCTCTTGACGCGCTTCGACGGAGAGGTCGAAACAAAGACCCTACGTTTCCCTTCGTGGTACATGATAGACCCGGCATGCGAACGCTAGCCGTTGTGCGATCAGACGCCAAAGCACGGGATAAGGCAGGACGCGGGATCGTCGGCGGCGCGCGCTGTATCATCATCTGTCATCAAAGTGGGGTTCAAGCTGATCTTTTTCGATGGAAATGTACTCGGCGTCACCCTTTTTTTCGGCACTTCTGAATAGCCAAAAATCGGCGAATTGTTTTTTCATCAAGCCGTTCCATCAAGATTTGATGGCCAACTAGATCCCCACTATTGAACAGGTTCTGGGTAGACAGTCTATCTTGCAGAAAATTGGAAACTAAAATTTCTCTCGAGTGGTTTTATGCGGACGTCCGCGTGGAGAGCAATAAAAT
>NW_008246311.1:3861-5959 GCF_000281045.1 Saprolegnia diclina VS20
CAATGAACCTCGCGGGGCTTCGACCGCACGCTGCACAAATGACGGAGCACAAGCTGCAGGCTTTTACTTCTGTGTGCGAGTTTTGCGAAGCGCGCCTTATGCCATCCGGGGTGTGTACAAGCTTGGCTCACCGTGCTTCAGCAATGGAAAGATCGGCGTCGAACATGCGTGCGAATCCCAGCGTTACTTACTTTCCTGCAAGCTACAAAAATCACACACGCCTTGCTGCAACAGCGATGCCATCGGTGTCTACCATCCACGCTGGCCTACAAGCTGAAACTTGGCCTCTCACGCTGCTGATGTGACTTCTGTTCAGATACCTCTCTGAAGCGTCAATGGCCTCAACTGCTTTGACCGATACGCGGTGCCACTACGCACCAAGAGCTTTGTGTATTTTTGAGGCTCTATGCGACATCAATGGTCTTATGCGCTCACACGGCCTAGATTCCTCGCTGGTTTCCTACCATGTCGCAGCTCCACGCGTATCGCGAGATCTTGGACGTTGCTGTTTAGGATCCTACGCGCAACCGCTTACTCGAGATCGAGCGATTCTACGCTCACGATGTACTACAAGAAACTCAAATCGTGCGATAAAGCCATTCTCGCAGTGTTTAACTCTAGAGGGCCTTGCTCCTCCAACCCCGAACAACGCGCTGTTTTCGACGCCGTATGCCACGAGCTCAATCTGCCTTCTTGTCATTGTAGACGTCACGCCTTTTTGTGTAGCGAAGGTTCCGGAAAAAAAATGTGTCGAACCTTCTGCTTGCATGGTGTCGGTCCGAAGACCGTGTCGCGATTGCTGTTGCATCTACAGGCCTTGCAGCGCTCACACTTCACGGTGCTCACTCGTGGTTCAAGATTCCTATGGCTGTCAACGACAACACTATTCTCGGTAAGCCACCACCTCGCTGCTCTATTTCGCGCGGCCGATTTTTTAGTCTGGGAAGAGCGCTCGATAATCCACAACAACACGATTGACGCCGTCAATCGCATGTTGCAAGACATTTGCTCCGAACCGTATCATTATTTCGGCGGCAAGACCTTTCTCTTCTCTGGTGACTTTAAATAAACTTTGCCCGTCATTGCACGTGCGTCGCGTCAGGAATTCGTCAATGCGTGCTTGAAGCGGATCAATCCATGGGGAGACGTTACTGCCTTCCACCTCTTCACGAACATGCGCGTTCTTGGCAACGATGCGCCGTTTACTTCCGTGCTACGTTCCGTCAGCGACAGGTCGTACGGCCGCGACGGCAATGCACGCGGGGTTTTTGGTGAAGAATAAATCTGCCTACCCGACGACTTCGTCAAAGACAGTGACACTACGCGCGCGCTTACAGACTTGGTTCAGTTCGTCTACCCTGACCTTTCGTCCATACCTATCAATGTGCTGCCTGTCAGCTTACCTCTCGCAACGAGCGATTTTGGCGCCAAAAAATGATGTTGTCGCTTCCGTCAACGCTATCGTACTGGCGCAAGTGCCAGTAGTTGAGGAATCACATCATCGTGTCTACACGTCAGCCGATAGCGTTGAACCTCTCGAAGACGAAGTGCCGGCTGGTACGGTTGAAGACCATTCGCATCGATCGACAGAAGGCATCAAAGTTTCCATCCAACGTGCAGGCGAGGTAGCGATTGAAGTAGCTCCGGCACGAGACATCGATCCACAAGGAGCTACACGCAACGACGACACCGATCTTCTGCAAGCAGAAACTGCTATCAACTTTCCAGTTGAGTTTATCAACTCCATCAGCATCGCCGGCTTCCCACCGCACCGTCTCCAGCTCAAGATGATCGCCACTGTCGTGCTCTTGCGCAACCTGTGCCCAAGACGAGGCTTATGCAATGGAACTCGACTCATGGTTCGCGCTTTGCGAGGTCGATGCATTAAGGCTACTACTATATTGACAGGTGCGCATGCTGGCGACGTTGTTCTCATATCTCGCATCACGCTTATCACCGACGGTCCGCACAACACACTGCCATTCCAGCTCAAGCGTCTACAGTTCCCTGTTTGTCTCGCATTTGCGATGACTATTAACAAGTCCCAAGGGCAGACGGTCCCTCGCGTGTTTACCTTCCGGAACCTGTTTTCGCACCG
>NW_008246312.1:0-2501 GCF_000281045.1 Saprolegnia diclina VS20
TGGGCATGGACCCGAAGAGCAACGTCGACCGCCTCGACTGCGAAGACAAGATTGCGGTGGCGCACGACTTTCGCCAAGTGCAGGACGAGGTCGTTTATAGCTTCTTGTACATCTTTTATATGGATATGCTGTAGGTCGAGGAGTATATCTTCCAGCACGACCTCGGGGCGAGCGACGTGCTCTTGATCTCGTGGAACATTTCGTCCATCAACCGCATCGTCCAGGCGCTCAAGGTGATGACCAACGCGGTGCCGCACTGGTGCAGCATGAAGACGATGGCCCACGTGACGAACGATCAGTTGCTCGACGAGCTCATGGCGTACCTCTGCTTTGGCATCGAGCGCGTCGGCCGCGTCATGGTGCTGCCGGAGACGCCCATGGAGTGGCTCCTTCTTGGGCAGCGCCTCCGCGACATCTCGTACGACCGCTATATGCAGGACTTTGCCCGCGTGCCCGGCGTCTTTCCGCTGGCGACATTCACGCTGGTGCGCGCGGCGTACTACTCGGCGCTTCCGATGCTTCCGATGCCATTTGGCGCCAACAGCTTGTTTGAGTAAGCTGTTATCAGTAGCTTGCTGCAAGGAGTAACCCTAATCACTGACACTGGGTGGTATTTCCACTTGCTCATTTTGCCATACTTGCAGCACAACGTACGAGTGATAGGATATCGTTCATTGCGTCGATGCAAGACTAAGCCTCCCAGACCTAGAGGCGGATATAGTGATACTTGCAGCTACTGGCGAATCGTGCGAACGAGCTCCACCGCGGTCAGCCGATCGTTCGGTGCCGGACACTGCTCTGGCGCACCCGCGAGTTGCCAGCAGCTGGAGCATACGCTGTTCGAGTACATGATAGACATGGCATATCGCTTGCTATTATGCACAGAGGATAGTCACGGGCTGCGCCATTGATACCGTTGCGTGTTCCTTCTAGACCCATTCGGATCCATGATCAACTTGAAGAAGTGCTCAACTTGAAGCCGTTGGTCGACGCCGCGTCCCGCAGTCCCTACTGCGTCCCATGGACTTGGCCTGTTCGAGAAGAAACCAACAGGAAAGGGCGCCCTGTCCCAACCATGCAAGACACCGTTGGAGCTGCTGCTTCGGCGGTTTGACGTCAGATCTGATTTTGCTCCGTTTCGATCATGTCGCTCAACCCCGCCCACGACCGTGATGTGCTCAACAACATGACGTACTACGAAGTGTTGAAGCTTGCCAAGACGCACCACGTCAAGAGCAAGAAGCGCCGCATGAGCAAGGCGTATATGATCGACGCGCTTTTGGGCATGGACCCGAACAACAACGTCGACCGCCTCGACTGCGAAGACAAGATTGCCGCCACGCACGACTTCCGCGTCGTGCAAAACGAGGTAGGTCTACACAAGCCAGGAATCCCATTGAACTATTGCATTAGGTCGAGGAGTACATCTTCCAGCACGACCTCGGGTCGAGCGACGTGCTCTTGATCTCGTGGAACGAAGCGTCGATCAGCCACATTGCGCAGGCGCTCAAGGTGATGACCAACGCGGTGCCGCACTGGTCCTCCATGAAGACGATGGACCGCGTGACGCACGATCAGCTGCTCGACGAGCTCATGGCGTACCTCTGCTTTGGCATCGAGCGCGTCGGCCACGTCATGGTGATGCCGGAGACGCCCACGGAGTGGCTCCTTCTCGGGCAGCGCCTCCGCGACATCTCGTACGACCGCTTCATGCAGGACTTTGCCCGCGCACCTGGCGTCTTTCCGCTGGCGACATTCACGCTGGTGCGCGCGGCGCACTACACGGCGCTTCCGATGCTTCCGATGCCCCACGGCATGAAGAACTTGTTTGAGTAAGCTGGGAAAGCCATTACCGCGTTACGCGGAAGACAGCAGTATGATGTAGCGAGTAACCTAATCCCTGTTTCTCGTTGGCACTGATCTACTCATAAGAAACGCAGCAAGCTCCAGCTTCCGCGAATGATCTATCGTTGGATCATTTGACACTCTCTTTTCATGGACCGTGCATGCTGCATACACGGCGAAGCTCGTGCTGAGTTAGTTTCGGCTACGCCTTTCCCAGGGCATCAGCCAGGTCTAGTACAGCTGTACATCCTTTCGATTTGGTTGGTGACGAATCAAGAAGCGTCGACACTCGACTCGTTGCGGTTTGCTGTCGTCCTATCAAATCGTGATTGTAGTCGTATTGTCTACTTTTGCGCTCGAGCGTCAACGCGCGTTCGGTGATATGAGCAGTAGCGAGGTGGACGCACACGCCGCCGCACCACAAGTAGCTGCATGTTTGGTTCTAGCAAGTTTGGTTCTAGTAATAGGCTATGTCGATAGAGCAGGAGTTGTAAAGCACTGCGCGTCATAAAGAACACTGTAGAGCCCTTGCGGCGTCGAGAGGACAGGGTACAGACAGTAGATCGTCCTTGGCACCAAGTTTGTAAACGTGTGTCGGGAGAGGCCAGGGAGCAGTAGCATGTGCCAGACCCACGAGCTGGCCACGGCGTCCCACT
>NW_008246312.1:3044-6052 GCF_000281045.1 Saprolegnia diclina VS20
GCAGCGGGGCTTTGGCGGCCAGCACGATGGCGCGTCTCGCCACCAAGCACGATCGCTAGTTCAATACATTAGATCGAGAGCAGAGAATGTGATCTGATGTACCAGACGCGTCCAGCGCTTGACACACGTGGCCACGACTGCGGTGTTTGGTAGAGCATGTTGGAAGTTGCATATTGCACTTACTACAAGATAGCTAAAAGCTATAAATATCACTCTACATTTCACCGACTGTACGAGTCATGAGTGTGGCGACAGCCCCAAGGTGGGTCTTCCAACAGGTTATGAGCCCAAGGGCTTCATCTGGGGCTACGATCGACCACACTCGACCGTGCCGGAATCGCAACCGAGCACATGAGCCCTACAACTCGACGCCAGCGCCGGCTGCAACACCAAGCGAGCGACAGAGCAGCGACGTCAGAACCCGCGGCGACGGCCCTGCAAACCGTAGCCACGAAGGGAGCAGTTCCAAGATCAAGGGCGCCCAAAAGGTCGCGTTGCGCAGAGCCAACCGATCAAGATCAAACTCTCCAAAACCACTCCAGGACAACACTGCTAGACGAACGTCGCAAGATCCAGGAAGATCGGAGCTGTGGACGCAACAACAGCGCCACAAGGCCGAAGAAAGACCGTCACGGAGCAGGCAGCGCCAGAAGGATCGTGCCGCCCGGACGAGAGCCGCGAGCCTTGAAGTCGACAAGAGCACGCGAGTACCCGACGCGAGAAAGCGATCAACTTTGCATCGGTCGGAGAACGACATGGACTCGATCAAGATCAATGTCGAGCCAGCGGCGGCACCAACCCCGCCGAAACCACCAACACCGACGTCAACATCCAAGATCGTCGAAGAAGCTCTCGCAAAGCAACAAGCCCGTCACGACGAATTTCTTGCAAGACAGCAAGCCCGTCTCGACGAAGACGCCGAGGAACAACGCCGCCACGACGAGTGGATGCGCAAGCAGCAGGCGCTTGACGAGCCACGCCGAAATGAAGAGCAGCGCCGTCGAGATGAGCAGCAGGCGCCTGACGAGCAACGCCGAGATGAAGGGCAACACCGCCAAGACGAAGAGCGACGCCGCCGTGAAGAAATCCTTCTCCAGCAACGAGCCGACGACCTAAGTCGTATCTTCGAGAGGATGCGCGAAGAGCGACGCAGAGACGAGCGACTACGCCAGCAGCTAGCTGACAACCGGCGCCATCACGACGAAGAACAACGCCGTCGCGCTGAACAACTACCCCAGCAGCAAGCTGATGACCAGCGTCTTCGAGATGAAGAAAACGAGAGCTTCGAACGCGCGCGCAAAAATCAAGTCGCCACTGATGCGCGACGAGCCCAAGAGCCCACTGTCGATGCTGTCGCACAAACTCAGCACAAACACGCGCGACAGGAAGCGTACAACTACCTTGAAGGCTCGTGCCACGATCAAGAAGCAACTGCCATCGCCGAAAACACAAACACTGAGCGCGAACGCGCAGAAGAGACCACCGCTCAAGCCAGCACAGAGCGAGACGCACCAGCACATGTCCAAGCCGCCGAAGTCGACATATGTCCAACACAAGAAGCCGCGACTGCGCAAGAAACGCCAAACGCCGAGAAAATACGGCATCGGCAAAAACTAGTCCAAGGCAAGGACGAGTCCACGGCAACGAAGCACGTAAACTTGACCGTCCTACCGAACAAGCCGCCAGGCAAGCCGTCGCGTGTGCTGCCACCCACGTCATACTCACGCACCTGCATCGATCCCGATCCCGAGCCACCACCAACGAACAGTGCGAACCACTCACACCACGTCTCGACCGAGCATACAGAGTTCCCCACGGGCCCACGAACCCACAGCAAACAGCCGCCCTCACGCACGACGGCTCCAGTCACGATGGATCATAGCAAGGCACACCTCGTCTACAAGTCGAAAAAGATTAACTTGACCAAGAGCTCCGACTCGGTCAACACCGCCGTGTATGGCTCCCAGCAACGACTCGACGTCGAATTTATGATCGCAAGCGTCCACTCGCCGAACCCCAACTCGATTGAGGGGGGGGCGGGAGATCCATACACTACCAGTACAGCTCAAGGACACTACTGTCAAGGTCTGCAAGCTACTCAAGATCTACAACACGATCAAGTACCAGTCAAAGAACATGGCCAAACGCCACACCAAGGACACGCCCATCCCGATCAACCACAAGATGTTCGACGACGGTGCAACCCGCCACACGAGCAGCCACAAGATCAACCACGAGACCACGATTCTCCGCATCCTGCACTACCTGTGGAAGACGAAGCACTACCGACTCGAGCTCAAACCCGACGGCTCACGATCGATGGACGTCTACACAGACGCCGACAGGACCGGAGACAAGTCGAACCGACGCTCTACGACGGGCATGGTCACCAAGTTCAACGGTATCCCAATCCACCGGTCGTCCAAGCAACAATCTACAGTCGCTCTCTCGACAATGGAAGCCGAGTACATCGGCGCGTGCACCGGCACGCAAGAAGCCCTCCGGATCAAGCAGCTACTCAACGAGATCAAGATGGTCAAGGCCAAGGAGCCAGTCAACTTGTGGATCAACAACCAAAGCGCACTCAAGACGATGGAAGACCAAGTATCGTCCACTTCATCCACAACGTTGTCAAGGAAGGTACAGTCACCACTGGCTACTGCCCAATCGGCGAAATGCTGGCCGATGCGATGACCAAGCCGCTCTCTGCCGAGTGCCTCAACCGCGCGCTCGACATGATCAACATCAAGGCACCCAACTAGCAATCTCGTACCAAGTACAACTTGAAGGCGCGTGTTGGAAGTTGCATATTGCACTTACTACAAGATAGCTAAAGCTATAAATATCACTCTACATTTCACCGACTGTACGAGTCATGAGTGTGGCGACAGCCCCAAGGTGGGTCTTCCAACACCGCACTGGTCCAACGCAAAGAACTCTGGGGCGATGACGCACGAGCAGCTGCTCGACGAGCTCATGGCGTACCTCTGCTTTGGCATCGAGCGCGT
>NW_008246313.1:0-1056 GCF_000281045.1 Saprolegnia diclina VS20
TTTTGATTGGCCAAAAAGGAAATTTTGTCCTCTTTTTGACCAATCAAAAGCGGCGAATCTTTTTTCCACCTTGGTGGCAGCGCCAGCCGTGCCCGCCAATACCTGCGGAAGGGATCCAAGGCGCATGGCTGCGACGCCAACCAGCATACTGCTAGAGAGCGTTTTCATGTTGTGACATTCGATGCCCGACGTGGTGTCATGGGCAATTGACCCAACGTGGCGTCGACAGCGAGTGCTTTCGCCTGTCCTCGTACATGTACGTCTTGGGCGGCGTCATCACGAAGCTCTACGTGGCCAACGGTGTCTTCAAGAGTGCCTCGCCAAGCTGAACAATCTGGTTTCGCTCGGCGCGAGTGCGTCATCGCTGGACGAGTGCGTCCGGTACTTTGTCTCGCAGCTCTGTGGCCGCGTCAAATGTCGGTGCCTTGACGACAGTACTAGTATAGATCGGCTGGTGCCGCGCTACCAAGACAATCCTACCACGCAAAAACCTCTTCTGTGATCCCTCGCAGTGATGTACGGGCGCCGAAGCTGACGCTAGTTGTACCAGACCGAGCACCTTCAATAGGCTTCTCGTCCCGAATGCCACAGTTGTGCACAACTCGAAACGTCAATTTTCAAACCGACGGCGACGGAGGATGCCAACTTACGACGAGGTAGAACGACGACGACCATGCGACCTGCGACGATGTGCATGTGGTCAAATGTAGAATGCGCTTCTCGGTTGGGCGCGAAGTGACCACTGGGATCTCGTCCAATCGTATCTCGACAAAGGCGTCAACGTCAACTGCACGGACGACGTAACGTTGGATCTCTCAAGAGGAATTGTCCCATATTCAACTACACTCGAGTAGAAGGGTTGGACGCCATTGCACTTCGCTCACAAGGGCTACGCGCACAGAGCTTACGTCTTGGTTAAAAAAGGCGCCAACGTGGACGCATGCGATTCGGTATCTATCGTTCAATCGAGTTGACTCCACGTGTTGTTTTGACGTAGTATGGAGCTACACCACTGCACTATGCCGCACAAAGCATTAATGGAGACACTGTCTCTCT
>NW_008246313.1:7310-7911 GCF_000281045.1 Saprolegnia diclina VS20
AAAAGCTACTCTATCGCAGCGAAGAAGAGCTTTCGGCGCCTGCCGTGGGTGAACTCGAGACCAAGTTGGCCGAACCTCGTGCTGTGAGCAGCCCTGTGGTACGTGTAGCTCAGCGAAGGGTCGTTGGTGGAAGGACGCTGTGCCTCTAGGCAACCATATCTGCCGAGAACCCACAACCTTTGATCAAGCCACCGACGAGCGATGTGGCCAGCGACGCCGATACCGCGCCCGTTGCCGTCACACCCACAACGTTGATCGCATCGACAGTGTCTCCGGTGGGACCAACCACACGAAACGTAACTACGTCTGACCACCGTCCTTCTAGACGATCTCAAATGCCAAGCCTGTGAGCACGCAAATCGCGTGTCAGCTTTGCCGTGTCTCCAACTCGCTTCTGCAGACGCACTGCCAAGGCTGCGCGAAAGAACTCGCATCTGTTGCGTCCAAGCTCAAGATGCTGCTCAAGCGTCTGGCTGTTGCCAAGAAGAATGGATTCGAGATCGACGATAATCTTGTCTGCGTCAGCTGCGACTCGCTTCAGATTATGACGGCCACGGTCTGCGAAGAATGCGACGATGAGCTTCCGGACGACAACGAGAAG
>NW_008246313.1:8011-9183 GCF_000281045.1 Saprolegnia diclina VS20
TCTCCCCATTTCATTGGCTTCTTTTTAACCAATCCAACTCAACATCACAACCGGACGACGCCATATCTTTTCGGATACGCAAACCGTGTGAAGATCGAAAATGGTCCAGATCTGGTTGCTCCGGCACCAGCGCGAAAAGCATTCGAGCGACAAAAGAACGTGCGACCGCGCCAACAAGCATGAAGCCATGGCATCCAGTGTCGTCGTCAATCCATAGAGACGCTGCCCAAGGACGTACGAGGACGGACTCGCTATCGACGCCGTCTTGGGGTATCACCCACCGCCACTCGACCACGCTCTCGAGCAGTGTACGGGCCATCGTGCGTCGCAGCCGTACGCCTTGGATCCCTTCCGCAGGTCATGGCGGGCACGGCTTCCGCTTTCGATTGGTCAAAAAGGCGACCAAATCAACAACACCCGGGCCGGATGGATGCGATCACAAATATCGGCACATCCTGAGATGAATACAATCCTATCGGGACGAGCTATCGGGACGCCATTTCTGCGAGGGTGCCACATAAGGCGTGCAAGCGGCAGAGCTGAGCGGCCGTGGTGGCCAGTACGACGGCGCCCAGTAGCCTGCTAGTGGTCTGGTCGAGCACGGTCAACGTGATGCGGCCAACGTGATCTGGAAGCGACGACCTGTGTCATCGCCACACTTGCCGCTGCGCCACGTCTCGGAAAGGCGGGGTTCGTGCATCTGGCCGACGCCAACTCGGCTTGGCCGCATGGATGGCTGCGTATCTTTAGGTAGATGCGTCGTACTGGCAGCAGCAAGAACAAAGTGCTCTGCGATATGGTGGCCGACGATCATGTTTGGTTTATCGTAGCTTGTGTCATCGCCAGTGCTAGGCGAGGTGCATTCGACGACGTGCATTTGAGATATGCGATCGTCGCGCGAGGCGCCTCGCCGTCCTTCCTCAACGTTTAGTTTAGAGATAGCAAGTACCCATGCGTTTGCGTTGCCCACAAAACTACTACGCGATTTCAAAAAGGCATTTAGTCGCTTTATCCAACCATGCAACACGAGGCTTACGTCTTGGTCGCTTGCTCGATGCGCAGCAGTAGGATTCGCAGCTTCTCGTTGTCGTCCGGAAGCTCATCGTCGCATTCTTCGCAGACCGTGGCCGTCATAATCTGAAGCGAGTCGCAGCTGACGCAGACAAGATTAT
>NW_008246314.1:0-4644 GCF_000281045.1 Saprolegnia diclina VS20
TCAGTCGATGCTTGACAAAGATCGCCACCGAGTCTGAGTTGTGCAAATATGTACCTCGACCACAAAACCACAGCATCGAGATCCGATGTCGTCCCGAACGCTTCATTTTCGAATTCACCAAGTCCCGATCAACATGCGCGTCATTTACGCTCCGCTCATCCTCGCCGCGTCGGCGCTCGGCCTCGCGACCTCCAACACGGCCGACGCGCTGCCCCTCGACACGATCAAGGCCGTCAGCAACGAGACCGAGACTGTCGTCAAGGGCGAGTTCCCGTCGAACCAGTGGGGTCTCCAGCGTCTCAACGTGTGGACCTCCGGCGACTCGGAGGCCTTCCACCGTGAGCCGCTCGACCAGTGGGTCACGGTCTGGGGCGGCGTCGTCAACCTCCGCTGCCGCAACTGCGGCGGTGGTCGCGCCTGGCAAGTCATGCAGTCCGAAGGCTCGAACGACTACGACATGCTACGCAACGTCCAGGACAACTTGTGCCTTGACGCGTACTGGAGCAACGACGCTGGCAAGCCACTCGTGCACGGCTATCAATGCCAGCAGTACAACTCGAACCAGCGCTGGGAGTACTCGCGCTACAACTCGGCGACGATGATCCGCCACAAGGTGTTCTGGGACTGGTGCTTGCTCATCTACCCCAACGGCGACGCCACCATGGCCAACTGCGCGCAAAACTGGAACGACGTGCACTTCAACTTTGTCGCCTAGATGTCTCCAGATTGTGCCACGTCACGAGCAGACGCTCCATTGGAGTCCTGATGCCAAACATAACATGTGACTGTAATGCGATGTTGTCTCTTGCACATTTGCAAGCGTATCTCGATGTTGAAGCGACGAGCGGAATCTGAGAGGTCCCATGCGTTGATACCTAGGGCGCAAGAGATGCTGCGGACATGTACATACTCGCCCATGGGGCTGAGCTAAACTCAATGATGACGCCACACACCACTTCTTCGCGGAAGCTCTTCGCGGGCCCTTTCGTTGTTGAATAGCCCACTCAACTTTCTCGCGACCAAGTTTTGTTGGCCGAATCAGGTCATTTTGGTACCAGCATTGAATTCAGTAGAGTGTCAGCTGCTGCAAGGGTGCGGTGGAGCCAAAAGTACTTGCGCAACACCGCTTTCGTGTGGCTGAACGTCGTGAACGAGCGCTGCCCGTGGTACGTCCCGAGCCCCGAGCCGCCGACGCCGCCGAACGGCAGATTCAAGTTGCCCATCTGCATGACGCAGTCGTTGATGACGACGCTGCCCGACGACGTGTGCTGTAGCGCTGCTTGGATACGGTCTTCGTTGCGGCTAAAGACGTAGAGCGCCAGTGGCTTGGGCTTGAACCGAATGGTTTCTAGGACTGCGTCCAGGTCACTGTAGTAGACAATTGGCAGCAGCGGTCCAAAGAGCTCGTCGTCCATGAGCGCGCTCGCATTAAAGGCCGCCATGTCGTCCTTGTAGTTGAAGAGAGACGGCGCCACAAAGCGCGTCGTGACATTGCAGTCGCCACCGTGGACGAGGTACGCTTTTTCCTTCTCGACGAGCGCCTTCATCTTGAATAGCTGCTGCACGTTGGCGACGCGGCCATAGTCGGCCGACGTCTCTGGCGTTGCGGTGAAGAGGTCCACGAGTGCCTTTTGGAGCGCTGCTACAAAAGCATCGCCGACCTGCAAGGACAGAATATGGCTACATACTCCATGGTGCAAATGTTCTACCTCGGTCGCCACGAAAATGTGGTCGGGACGGACACAGGTTTGGCCACCGTTGATAAAGGCGCCCCACGCCAACCGCTTGGCCGAGACCTAAACGACTTGGGGTTCGATAGCGTTTTTGACGCCGAGATCGTACCTCGAGGTCGGCGGTCGCGTCGACGATGGCGGGTGTCTTGCCGCCAAGCTCGAGCACGATCGGTGTCAAGTGTTCGGCAGCGGCACGGGCCACCGCCTTGCCAATCACGGGACCTACACAGGTACTGAATGTAAAGCGTTGGCCATGGGACTGTACCGCCGGTGCAAAAGATCAAGTCGAAGCGCTGCGCCAAGACCTCTTTTGAGACGTCAAGACTGCCGCGGACGGCGCGGACAATGTCGGTGTCGAGGTACGTGGCCATGAGGTCGGCGAGCACAGCGTTGGTGGCGTCCACCGACCCGTCGGCCGCGAGACGTACGAGCGCGCAGTTGCCGGCGCTAATGGCCCCCACGAGCGGCAGCAGCGTCACGTGCAATGGGTAGTTCCACGTGCCAAAGATGCAGACGACGCCGAGCGGCTCGGCGAGCGTTAAGGACCGGCCGGGAAAGCACGAGAGCGACGTCCATGTGTACTGCGGCGCGCTCCAGTCGTTTAGGTAGTCGAGATGCGTCTGGATCTCGGCGAGGACGAGGCCAATCTCGGTGAGGAACGTCTCGTGCGCGGGCTTGTGCAGGTCGGTGTTGAGGGCCGCTGCGATCGGCGCCTCGTTGTCGCGCAGCATGGCGCGGAGCTGCCGTAGGAGGGCCTTGCGCGTCTCGAGTGGCAGCGTCTTCTTGGCCGCAAACGAGTGGCGCAGCGCGTCTACGTCGGTGCGGATGCGGTCGGTCTCGGTCATTGTCGGGTTGCCGCTGGTCATCGTCGTTTGAGCGCTGGTTTTGATTGGGCATTTGAATCTGGAAAGTGCAATATCGGGTGACAGAAAGAGGTGTTTACGGCAGCCACAACTCGATATTTGCTACGACTTGTGACAAAACGTGGTGCGCGAGCGTTTCGGATCTGAGGAGATTGGCAGCGGTTTCTACGGGAAAACTGCAGCGTGCATGAGCGGCCTAATGGTCTAGTGGTAGGATTCTCGCTTTGGGTGCGAGAGGTCCCGGTTTCGATCACCGGTTGGGCCCTTTTTCGTTTGTTTTGGATGGAGAATGAAAAGAAGGCGTCAGCCTCTCTTTTATAACCTGCTTATACTGGTAGGAACCTCTGGTTACACCAGCCCACGGGGGATTAATTGTATGTCTGTCTGTCTGTCTGTCTGTCTGTCTGTCTTCGAGTCTTTCGATAGGACCGACTGGGTCACCCAGGGTCAAGGCCCATCCTAGGGTGGATCCGCCATGATGGACGTGCTCAATCGCGAGGGAAGACGACTTCTGCCGCCACGAAGAAGTCGCGTTTAGGTACAATATCTCATGCAAGCATGATGCCCAACGTTTTGTCGCCAACAAGGCAGCGTACAATGTCCCGGTAGGATCTGGATAGACCCGGACCCTCCGACCCCAAGGCCCCGAGTTTTGGCCCACGCTTCGATCCGTGGCTATGTACTGTATCGCGGCGAGTCGCTCAAGCTCTTTCCCATAGGTTCGGAAATGGTACAAGCCAACGACATTTTCGGCCCGTGTACCGATATTGTCTCCTCGTCCCACTTGTGTGCGGCCCTTGCCTACTGCAAGAGTTCCAAAAGCAACGCCAGGGCAACGCCAAGGCACGCGCCGCCCAGGAGGTTTCCTACCAGCCCACTCCGCAGGAACCTAGTTCGGCGGGACATTGTAGTACGGAATGAAAAAATATACAAAGAAACCAGCGTGGCTTCAAGCGAGTGCCTCCGCCTCGTACCGGTAGGCGGTAGTGCTCCGTATGCACTCGCATATTTGAAGTGGGTCCCATGCCAGCTTCAGCGACCACGCAAAGGCCACCCTTCTATGAACGCGTCAAACGCATTCAGAAAGCTACTTGATGCGAGCGGCGACGACCCAACAGGCACGATATGTGTCGTCGTCCTCCTCAGCAGCGCGGCCGAAACTGGTTCTCGCATGTGGCGATCAGTCGTAATGCTCTCCTCGTCACCGGCTAGCGTCGGCAGCAAGCTCCTGTCTCAAGCTGGCTGTTTCCAGTAGCTGCATTGTAGCTAGCACACGCAAGTCGGTAGCTGGCCCTGGCAGCGAACTGGTCAAAGATATCGCGACCCGTCTCATTCGGACCGGAATTGCTATCACGTCACCTGGCGCTCATGATGAAATCCCGCCGTGGGCTCGACAGCTCACTCTTGCAAGTTTCTGCGCAGAGGCATTGTTTTCGACCGGTACAACTTTCGTCGACCTTCTCTAGCCTCCTCTACGCTCGACAAGTCTACGCTCTTCATCGGCAAAGTCTACGCTCGTCATCGACAAGTCGGCTTCTTTGACGCTAGCGCCTTGGTGTCTGGTACTCTTCTTGTCTCTGACGCAGCAAACCTTGACGACTCCATAGTGATCTCAACAATAGACACAACTCACTCGTTGATGGCGCCGCTTTTTGGCGAGTCGTCTGATCTTGACACACGCGACACCGTCCCACACGAACCCGTCGAAATATCTCACAAGCACATGTGAGGCGACCAGCTGCTTCCGACACGCGTACACGTGACAGCTGTATGCACGATGCCACTGTTGCACTAGACCAAAGAGACAGCCCACACAAAGTCAAACGGAAAACATTCATTCACGTCCGTTTACACAAATGCCGTGATGGTGCACAGGTTGTCGTCGCAACTTTACGCGATAAAGTTGAAGTGCACGTCGTTCCAGTTGTTCCCGCAGTTGGCCATGGTGGCGTCGCCGTTGGGGTAGATGAGCAAGCACCAGCCTTCGTAGTACTTGTGCTTGATCATCGTCGCCGAGTTGTAGCGAGAGTACTCCCAGCGCTGGTTGA
>NW_008246314.1:5344-6279 GCF_000281045.1 Saprolegnia diclina VS20
GAAGCTGGCATGGGACCCACTTCAAATATGCGAGTGCATACGGAGCACTACCGCCTACCGGTACGAGGCGGAGGCACTCGCTTGAAGCCACGCTGTACCACGGAAGCTAGAAACTACTGCTACAGTAGTATCTAGTCTACTATGGAAGGGGCATTTTACTGATGCCAAGGTGTTTCGATGCTCTGACTATTTCTCAGATATGCACACAGCGGCACCCATTTTCGTGACAGGAATTATCAGAGTATGCGGTCGTCTCGACGCCTCATCAATTTACGTCCCTTTGTACCAACATGCGAGCAGTGCATGACGGCACAAGGGTACGAGCAGGAACTATTTACATTCTACTGCAAGGTGGTTCTGACACTGCCATCATCCCCATCATATACCGGTACATTCATCAAAAATGCACGAACGACCAACTTGTCGCTCGCTGCACGAATGAACCTGGACTGTGCAATATGTTGCTCTGATCTCGTCCGTGCAGCACGTGACGACGTCGGATGTTTGCCTCGACGTACTGTAGTATCTTTCACCGCGACTGTGCAGCACGCTCAAAAATACCGTTGAGTACGTCACATCAACCCAAGTCGTTGCTCAAGCTACACCGTTTTCGTAGTCATTGGTCGTTTTATAGCATTCAAAATGGCAAGGTCGTCGTTGATCTGGTCATACATGCAACGATCGACGGGCGATACCCATATCTTTTGCACTGAGTAGCGAATGAAATTTCGGGCTGCTAGGCGGCTCTCGTTTTGCACTTCATTTTCACTTTGACCTTCTCCATCAACATGCGCATTTTCCTCGGTGCCCTCCTCCTTGCTGCTACGGCGTTTGGCGCTCAATCCACGCCCGACGACGCCACCGTGGCCGTAGTCGATGACACCACCGTGACCGTGGTCGACCGTCTTGTCGGCGCCCCCGAGGGCGATGACTTG
>NW_008246315.1:0-1130 GCF_000281045.1 Saprolegnia diclina VS20
GCCGACTCTGGGGCCTGGCACCAGCCATTCTGGGACAAGAAAAGGCCGGTGCTCGACGCTCCAGACCGGCGCTTATAGCTGCGTCTACCCGTCCAAGGGCCTCCAAAATATGGACGTCCACCTTCGTGGGTAGTACGTCCAGCTGACATTTTGACCTCTTGCACATCACACCAACCCATATACCAGCCCATTTTCGACCGATCCTAGTCTTTTATGTTTGTCAAGAGTCGCGTTTGCCACCAACACAAACTTTCATTCATGATTCATGTGCGCAAATTCGAGTGATTTCTGGTGACGGCGTTGCTTGTCCCAGAATGGCTGGTGCCAGGCCCCAGAGTCGGCGGCCTGCTTGACGCTCAAGACGGCGTTGATGTAAAAATATGCTAGAGCTTTCTGGTTTCTAAGTCCTTCCAGAGCCCTATCGACACCATCCTTAGCACACGTTCGGGAGTGTTCGCATTGGCGTCGTCATCGTACCTTTGCGTGCTCGACGAACGCGACGAAGGTTCTTTTTGATTTGAAGTCCCTTGGCTTGCACTATCTTCGTATTTGTATGTGATACATTGGCCGTGTTCTTTTCGCGTACTTGATGTTTCTATCGCATACAAAAAGTGCGTATAGTCGATTGCGTGGCAGCACCAGGTGGCGGCGGATCGATCACGCGACGCGACGGCGCTTCAATGACGTTTCGGAGCGCCATGCGATGACCGTAGTTGGCATCCCAGCAAGCATCTTGACGCATTGACTCATTCCTCAATCTGCTTTCTAGCACCACCAACTCGACAACTACCATGGCGTCCAACAACATTTACCACGGTCAAGCGGCGTTCGCGCCGGGTCTTGACGTCAAGCCGCACACGTACGAGGCGCGGCCGTTCGACGAAGAGAACGGCATCGAGATCAAGGTGTCGCACTGCGGCATCTGTGCCTCAGACCTGCACACGATCTCGGGCGGGTGGGGACCGATCCAGTACCCGCTGGTCGTCGGCCACGAAATCGTCGGGCACGTCGTGCGCACCGGGTCCAAGGTCGACCCAATCAAGTACGCGATCGGGACGCGCGTCGGTGTCGGCGCGCAGTGCGGGAGCTGCCTCGACTGCCACCAGTGCAACATGCACGAAGAGCAGGTG
>NW_008246315.1:4336-5714 GCF_000281045.1 Saprolegnia diclina VS20
GTGGCGGCTGCTCTTGAGCGACGAAGACCCGAGCGACGTCGGCGATCTGCAACGAACGCTGGACGCCGAGTGGCGCGGCTTTTTGCGCCTCAACCTCGTGGGCGTCAGCAACGTCTTTAACAAGATGTGGGCCTCGCTCGGGCCGCGTCTGGACGCCGTCAAAGGCGATGCCAAGGTGCAGTCGTTTCTGAAGAAACTCAACTCGACATCGCTCGCCGCCGAGACAACGCAAATCGCTGCTGTGCTCGTGCTGCTACACAAAATTGATCTCGCGACCGAAACGACCTCTGACGAGCGCGTGTTCATGGACGTCTTTGCCACGATGTTCACCGAGATGGCACCCGCGCTCGAGGACGCCGTCACGATGCCCTAATCTCGACGTCTGCATTCTTTAAAGCCATAATATTGGGCGATTATCGCCCAAACCGTCGCGGGAGGGTTAACTACTTGCAAATTTACAATCTTGCGGGTGACGCGCACGGCGACTTCACAAAGGTGGCATCGCCTTCAATTTGAGGACTTGTCCTGATTAGGCTGAATGACCTGGTTTTAGGGTGTTGCCACCACGGCGTTTGAAACTGTCGATATAATGACGTGGCAGTGCGACAGACAAGCAAACTGAAAAGTCATAGGTATTCATAATGTTTACGAAATATTTAGCGCTGCATCTGACGCGCGACCAAGTTGGCGTAGAGACCGTTCGGGAGGTTGACCAGCTCGTCGTGCGTGCCGAGTTCGCACACCTTGCCGTCGTTGACGACCGCAATCATGTCGGCGTTGCGGATCGTCGACAAGCGGTGGGCGACGATCACGGTCGTGCGCCGCTTCTGCTTGAGGAGACGATCGAGCGACTCTTGCACGATGCGCTCGCTCTCCGTGTCGAGCGCCGACGTGGCTTCGTCCAGCAAGAGCACGGCGGGATCCCGGATGATGGCGCGCGCGATCGCAATGCGCTGCTTCTGGCCGCCCGACACTTGCACGCCGCGGTCGCCCACCGTCGTCTCGTACCCGTTGGGAAAGCGCATGATAAAGTCGTGCGCGTTGGCCTTCTTGGCGGCGTCCTCGATCTCGGCCATGGTCGCACCCGGCTTGCCCGTGGCGATGTTGTCGGCGATCGTGCCCGCAAACAGCACGGGCTCCTGCGACACGATCGAGATGTGGCTGCGCAGCGACTGCACGTTGAGCGACCGGAGGTCATGGCCGTCGAGGAAGACCGCGCCGGACGCCGGGTCGTAAAAGCGCTCAAGAAGACCGATCGCCGTGCTCTTGCCCGAGCCCGAGCCGCCGACGAGCGCGAGCGTCTGGCCGGCGTGGATCGTCAAGCTGTAGTCCTTGTAGATCTGCGAGTCGGGGCGCGAGGGATACGCAAAGGCGACGT
>NW_008246316.1:0-5704 GCF_000281045.1 Saprolegnia diclina VS20
AGCGACCGCCTCGCCAGTCTCCAGCTGCACAACACGTGGCTGGCAGCACAACTGAACGCGGCTGCCGCTCCACCAACGGTTTGCATATTCATTCTCCTCTTGTCTTTTACACATTTTCATTTTGTATTTTAGGGCGCCAACCCTTAACTACATCGCCAGCTCGGCCCGCCCGGCTCGCTCTGTAGTCCCCAATAACATTCAATCAATCAAACGTATTTTTCTCGTAAAGTCATATTTGCTTCAACTAACTCAGAGACTATGCTACGCCTGAGTACAATTGTAGCAGCAGTGAGGGCGTTGGAAATGAGCTCAGCGATCCATCTCGTAGTAGAACCCACTCGCAGTGCGATAGCTCGCGTGCACACTCCTCTACTCGGACCACTCGACAAAGGCGTGCAGGTCGTGAAGTGAAGTCATAGTGTACTAACATGTAAACGCCGAGTCTTCATTATAGATGTGCCGCAAGATTCGAAGTGCCGCTTGTATCATGCGGTAGGCCGTGCGTGCGTGACCTCGACCTGGCGCCATGCCTGCGTCTTTTCAAGCTGGCGTGGTTCGTGTCGACTGACATGCCACCTGACGACGCACGAACGTGGTAGAGACCGTGGCCAGCGCTTCTTAGCGCCTTCTTACTCTTGGGCGCGGGCGTCGTGCGCGCAGTGGCCTGGCACTCGACTGCCGCGTGCTTGCTGGCGAGCGTGTCGGGTTGGGCTCGTCTGTAGCGTGTCGATGGCGTCGCAAGTCGCGCAGGCAGCGGTGGCCGGCGGAAGCAGCGCTGGTTGGCGCACGCATCGGCGGCCATGCAGACGAGCAGGCGCCGTGTCCTGGCAATCGGTAACATAAACGGGGCGTCGAATTGCGATGTGCAAGCGCTCAGAACAGGCTCTATCTTGCTGTTCTTAGAGAAGAACCCCACCAGGTCGCTATTGTTTTATGGTCATTCCCTCAATGCACCCTGCACACTCGTAGACAAAAGAGTTTCGCAAACACAGCTTCAACTTGGCCAACGCGTCCGAGCGGCGACGGGCCCCGGCTTGCCGCAAGCACGTCCTTGCCCGCTACTTGTATACGAGCAGCTCCGATACGGTGGCTTATCAGGACGTTGCTCTCTTGGTGGTGCAGTGGCATGTCTTTTGTCGTGCGTCTGACGTCTCGAGGCTCGCCAAGAACAGCATTTCGCGCGATGCAATTCTTCTGGGCATCCAACGCATGGCAAGTTTGGCGTTAATGCCGGACGACGACATTTGCACGTGTCCGATCACGGCTTGGCGTTGGCACTCGCAACGCAGGGTGTTCGATCTGTTGCAGACGAAACTGGTGGGGAAATCGACGCCGAGGATCCTGATTTGGGGCCAACCAGTGGCAAGAAGACGACTGCAACTGACAGGATTACAAAGCAAAGAACGCCATCAGCCTCACTCGCATTGGCATTAGAATCTTGCTCGTCGTCGTCGTTCCTTCTTCATCTTCTCCATCGCGCATTCGGCGCACTGGCGTCCACAGTTCCACGCAGCAGTAGTGACAGCGGACGCAACCACGCGTCCGACTTTGGCGCATCGTGTGAATCCAAGTTTCGCTCGTTTGACTAAAACGTAGCGACGGCAGCCTCATTGTCAACGCGTCCGACCCGCGGCTCCTTCTGGTCGGTCAAAACGGTGTCGGTCACTCATATGATCCGACACAATGGGCCCAGGACGGTCGTAGGCGCACGCAAGCTCGGCTTCTTTACCATCGGCACGCCCGAGGCCCCGAGACGCCGCGGTTGTCGTTCTCAGGCGACCGCATTGTCGTTGAGGACTACATAGAGACGTCACACGTGACCTCGAGTTGTACTCGCAGCAGGAAGCTCACCATGTCTCTCTGTTGAGTAGATATGCTTTTACAAAGGCGTCGCGCGAGACGCAGCAATCACGAGCTGCGTGCAAACGTACATGGCGCGCATCTCGAGTTACGACGCTCGCCAAGGCCGTGCGGCAGCTGGCGTACATGGCGCGCATCTCGAGTTACGACGCTCGACACTAGCTGGCGCTACCGCTCGACACGCGGACGTCGCCCATGCGGGAGGGGGATCATGCGCGGCGAAGAGAGCGACCAACTTTGGTATCGTGGATACCGACGCAATCCGGTTAAAGCTCGGCGCGCACCGGCGGCTTTGTTCGAAGCGACAGTGGTACGACCGTTGTTATCGTGGAATGCATTTCAGCGCTTCTCTGCATGTATATCGAGCAGCACTTGCGCGCATGCCTGGCGCGTTCCCGCACGGCTCGGGCGATTGCAGCATCTACGCCAGCGCTACCGCGTCACTTTTCGTACCCGATCTGATGGGCTGCGTAGATTATGTCGCGTGGCAGAAGGGCAAGCTCGTCCCGAGACACGGTAAGACCACCGAGCAAGTTGTGCGCTTCATCGAGGAGAAGCGGCTGCTGGCGTAGACGGCGAAGAAAAGCCGACGAGGTCGTCGTCGATTAAACTGTCGTAGGAGACGCTCTGTGATCGTGATGCGATGTCATAGAATTGTTGTGGTCCGTCTTGTCGCCATCGCCTTGAGAGTACGGTGTGCTATGCACGTAATCTCGCACGTCTTGTAACCAGCGTCTCGTGGAGCTCGCACTTGAGCTCCAGCAACGCAATGCGCGTGTCGTGGACGCATCCGTTTGGCGACGCTGGTGTGATAGTAGAGAACACGTCAAGAGCGCATGCATCGTACCTTCTGTTGACAGCCGCGTCTCCCACGAATGCAGCAACCGGTCGTTGAACGCAAGCATGCTAGCGACAGACGTTCCTGCCGTGGTTCGTTGCCAAAGTCGCTTGGGCGCAGCCGTGACCATCAAATTATCCATTGCAGTGGCTATGCGCTTGGATTGCACCTTGCGATGCACCTTGCGCTTTATGCACGCGCCAAGGTTTTCCATCGGGACAATATTTTCCTGCTCAACGCAAGGCGACAGCAGCTCGTGTCGATGAGCGGCAAGGTTAGCAAACCGACGTGCATCAAACGACTTGTACCGGTGTCTCGTTGACAGCCCGCACCTTGGCGAAGCGCGCCTTGAGGCCCTGCACCACCTTTGCGCGGTCGAAGGCGAACACAGACCGCGCAATGTGTCACCAAAGTCCGAGCGAGGCCGGCGCTCGGTCGGCGCGAAGCTGGTTGACACCGTTGGGACGACCTTGGCTTGCATACTTGTCGGCGCTGCCGCCCATGCTCTTGTAGTGCATGGTCTTGGCCTTGGTCGCGATGGGCAGGGTGATCCTGCGTCGTCTGCGGAGCGTCCATGACCGTCGGTCCATCGTCCTCGGAGCGCGCGGGCAGCATGCAGCAGTCGGCGCTTCGTGGGCGATGCTCGTCTTCTCGCTCTCGCGGACAAACCAAAACTGGCGCGCGCCAACCGGAAGCCGCTCCGAAACCGTTTGATAGGATTCGGCATAACCGCGGGTCTTTGCGGTATGTGCCAAATATACCATTCGCATTTGCCACCTCCAGTCGAACCTTAGTCGATACAAACGACTAAACGCATTGGATGGCAGCGCTGACCACGTCGACCTGTCCGACGTCGCGCCTGACGCACATGGCATGGGCAGTACGTACACGGCGATGGCATCCATGACGTTAACCAGGTAGCGCAGGCATGGTCGATCTGGCGCCCTTGCTGCAGTAGGCGCAAGCGGCGACACTAGCGACGTCGACGCTGCTGACGACGATGCCCGGAGACGTTCTCTCGGCCCATACCCTAAGACCATCATTCCAATTCACTTCGAAATGCGCCACGTCATCGGTCGACATGATCGAGTTGACTGCATACAAAACGCCTAACATCTTCAGATCGAGGGGGATTTTCTGACAGTCCGACACAATTCAAAGGCTTTTTGGCGACTTTGCACCCCAATACAATAACGTTTCGTATACTTTCTACTTCGTCGTTGGCATACTATTAGTTTGATTGGCATGCGAGTTTTTAATTCAATTATCCTTCGTCTTCGTCGACGTCACATTTGCTTTGCTCGCGTGGACCGGACCCACAACATACTCAAGATCAGCATCTCTGCACGCGCCGCAATGGCCGCTCTCTCGCGGCATGGCGGCGCAGGACGACGGCGCAGAGCGCCTCAAGAAGGAACATGACGCGCGGTAGACCACCGCGACAAGGGTCGTGTCCGCGCCCTGATCAAGACAGGCGCGACCCAAGACCGACGCAGCGACCAAGTTCATGGTGGACACCATGATGGCAGCAATGGTCAAGGCCAAGGCCGGGCTGGCGGAGGCGCCGACCTCGACCGCACACGGGCTCCTCCTCGCGCTCGCCGGCGACGCGGATCTCGCAGCCGCCGTCGCTAAGAGCGCAGCGCACGATCCGGGCTTGGTAACCTGGATCGCGCTGCATCGCGCTCTTCTTCTGGCAGCGAAGACATCCAAGGTCTTGCAAGGCCTGCATTTTTCCAATGTCGTGCTTGAACACGAAGGCTTTAACGATCACGTTGTCCGCCAAGGCAAGCTTCCTCGGCGCGTCCAAGCTCGAAAAGATTCGCATGGCGATTCTTCTCTCGAACGTGCCGGTATGCCTATATTCATTCTCCTCTTGTCTTTTACACATTTTGATTTTGTATTTTAGGGCGCCAACCCTTTAACTACATCGCCAGCTCGACTCGCCGGGCTCGCTTTGTAGTCCCAATAACATTCAATCAATCAAACGTATTTCGCGTAAAATCATATTAACAATACTAACTTGCAGACTTTGCTACTCCTGAATGCATACAGACTGTAGCACGTCGTCGTTGGAAATGGGCTCAGAGATCCATCTCGTACAGTGTAGTAGAACCCACTCGCATAGCGCATGCTCGCACGACGCAGACTCCTGTACGCGGACCGTAGACTACTAAGCGTCGTGTCGTCTGTCACCTCGATCCAGCACCCAGAGCGTGCCGACGGAACGATACTGCCGTCCTCGAGCTGAACGCGGTAGTCGGAAACTTGCGCCAATCGGAAGCTACGGTGGAGGGACAGTCGTCCACGCTCGTTGCATTCGAGATTGGTCACGAGCGTTCACGAGCCTGGAACGAGGCTGCAGAGAACGCTTACGGCGACCTGCTTGGTCGTCGCGGCAGGCGATCTCGGCTTGGAGGTTTGTAAAGACTGCTGTGGCGCGACACGGTCGGAGATACTAGTATAAGAATGCAAATATGAAAGTGCAATTGTTTGTTACACGGCTCACATTTGGCCGCACCGCTTGGCTACGCGCATGCGAGCCGAAAATCGATCGTCCTCGAGCTTCGGCGCGTAGCGCTTCGCGCTGTGGAGGAGGAGGTCGCGGTAGCCGTAGGTCGCGGTAGCGGCCATCCACGCGTGTGCACCCAGTCGGTGTGCACCCCATCGACGGGCTGAGGACCGAGACACATCTTGCACGCATGGTACTTGTGCTTGTCGGTCCAGGTCGTGCAGGGGAAGAGCTTGTCGCAACGCACGGCAGCGTCAAATTGGCGCATGTACCGGTAGTCGGCGAAAAGCGAGCCGAGACCAGGGTGCTTTGCCTCGGCGGTGAGCTAGTCCATGCGAAAGCTCTTGAGGTGCGTGACGGGTTGCGCGCCACCTTAAGGAGCCCATGCCTAGGCACGCGATCGTCGCGTCTGCTAGCATGGCCGAGAGAAAACTAGGCGAGGACCGAGCGGCAGCGCATGAGCGTCGACCATGGCGCGCGACGGCCCACCTTCC
>NW_008246317.1:0-2921 GCF_000281045.1 Saprolegnia diclina VS20
TGCGACGTGGACGCAAATGCGGTGCGCAAGCGCCTCGAGGCCGTTCTCGCCGACGTTGCGGCGGGCGTGCGCGCCAAGGCCGCTCTCGTCGCCGGTGCCGGCGCCGCCCGCGCCCAGTTTGCAACCGACGTGGCGCACTGGGAGACGATGGCCAACGAGGTAGTGGCCGAGATGGATGCGATACAGACGCACTTCAAGTCGTCCAACGCCAAGCCGACCCACGAGGTATCCTTGGCGCCAAACATCCCATGTACGATCGAATGCATAGGACCAGCAGCAGTTCCGATACCTACAGTACGTGCAACAAAAAGCCCAGTACTACCAGTACGTGCACGGGAACCTCCTGGCGACCGACTTTGGCGACCACGACGCGTACGCATCACTCGTCGGGCAGTGCTTTGAGTATACTGTGAACGAAAAAGAGCTCAAGGGCGGGACGTCCAACACGGTCGCCAGGACGTACGTCATGGTTGTCTGCCCGTTCCTCAATGTCACGCAGACCGAGCCTGCGTATCACGAGTGGCGGCTCGCACAGGTATTATTGCATGCCGGCATCTGCCTATACGCTGCAATTTCATCTATGTAGAAGCAAGCGCAGGCGGGCGAGACGCCGATCACGCCGCCCACAGAGCGCGAAGAGCAACGCCCGATCTTGCTCGGTGTGTGGGCCAACTGGACGACCGACGTACGACCAACGCATGTGGGCTTGCCGCATGCGCTGTATGACGAGGCACCGGCGCCGCTGGAGGCCGACCCGTCGCCCATCCGCGTCCAGATGTACGACCACGGCGAGCGCTGCGGCGAAGCGCCCCGGCGCGTGCACATGCAGATGGAGTGTGCATCGACCAACTACGTCAAGTTTGTCGAAGAAAGGTCCGTGTGCGTCTACAGCATCGGCTTTGCAACGCCTGCCGCGTGCTCGCCAGATTATGTGCGCCACCTGCAATCGGTTCTAGGGGCGTCGGCACGCCACGACGAGCTCTAAGTCGATGAAGACGCCATCGAACACGGATGATTTTGTTGCTTACGAGGCTATTTGTGTTGCTACACTTCCAGTACCGCATCGTTCTCAGCACGAGAACCAGCGCCATCCGCGACGTTGACGGCAGCGCATCGACAAGTTGCCTCTTGGCTGGGAGAGACGTACGACGTCCTTTGTAGCTTGATCTTGGGCGACTTGCGCGTCGGAGCGCAAACTCGCTCTGGCACACGCCTCGCTCTTGATCGTGAGGCGTCATTTCAGGCAGTGCCTCAACGACCGAGTCTTTGTGGTAGCGCACTATTTAACAATAATATTATTTATATATTTAACAGAGCTCATACCGCACCATAGATGATGCTGGTGTGCTGATCTCGCAGCGGGTCTTACCGGTAGGCGAGATGCACGATGTTTGACATTTGCTGACGGAATTACAATGACGTTAGCATAGTCTAGAGACGACGTTGGCTTTGGTATGAACTTCACAGCTCGGAGCAAACTATAGAGATCGAATGTGGTCCACCATCTACTCAAAGCGCGCAACGTGTTGCTCAAAGCATTAACCCTTAGCGACGCTGACGTTTATACACGGCGTTGCGTTGGAGACAAATGAGGCTGTTGGCGGAGCATACACTGGTCTAACGATGTGTCTCTGCGCGTTAACAATGCTGATAATTAACCACCTACTTTTGCAGCACAGCGTATGGTGGCGCCACGTCATCATGCTTCTCACCAACCGCTCGAGAGTCGGCAGTTTGTTGCGCTCCGCGATCAGCTGTGGTTCTTGCACGTTCAGGTGTTGCCCATCGATCCCAAACGCGCCCCATTTGTGAACAGCATACTGCCAGGGGGTACGGACAAATTCATTCGACGCGTTCGGTCGACGCACTGATCGTCGCCACGATTGTCGTTAGCATCTGAAAACGCTACGAATTGCAAATTTGTCATTGTTCAAGGTTGAAAGGTGGTCATTAGAGTGATTTTGCAAGCGTGAATTTCATGAATGGAGCTAGAAGTCACATGTCGCATGCGCCCGTCGGATGAATTCCACCGAAAAAATGTACGATGGGACCCCCTCAATCCTGAACCGTTTTTCCGGGTCGCCACTCATTTTTTTACTTGCTCTGAGTATGAGCGAGGAGGCTCCACAGTCGACGAAGAAGGCGTTTCGCTTCACCGTGGCCTCGGACGTGGATCTCCTCAAAGAAGTCATGTTTGTGAGCCCATACGATTGCCAGTACGGTCAGGTCGCAAAGCGCTGGGAAGAGGTCGCCGAGCACATGCGTGTGATCTATGGTGACCTCGTCACGGTCACCGGCGCTTTGACGACCTTATGACGGCCTTCAAGAACGACAGCGTTCAACGCTTACTCGGACCGAGCTCATGCGCTTATTGAATTCGGCCTCAGCCTCATCAAGGTTGGCGCGTTTGAAGCCCGACACAATCACATCATTGATCCCGTAGGCGGGATCTCCGTAGATAACGTATCGGGTGTCGCCTACACGTAGCTTGTTTTGGAGCTTCTCGACAAGCTTGCTCTGTGCTAGTAAGTAGGCGTCATGGCGAGAGCCAGGCTCGGGTCCATGAAGGTGCACGATAATGCCATCGGGGGCCGTCACAGCTTGATACTTCAGTGCATGCTTTCGCTACGGTAGGCGACATGTTAGCGCCTTGCTATAAAATCGTGTAGATACCTTGTGTCCGTTGTATACGGCCCTCTGTACTGCCCGTCCTGGGCGGCAAATGCCACGCACAGTGCCATCAATGAAGCCGATGCAAGTTGTAAGGGGAGCCCCTTGAGCATGGATAGCGGCCGAACAGTGTTGCATCCAGTCGGCGTCAAGTCGAGCTTCGTCCCACTCGAGCAAGTGATGGAAGCAGTCGTACACGTGCATCATTACGTGGTTGCTGATCGCGGACAAGGCCTCGCGGCTGCGTCCAA